>NC_139697.1:53862056-53864556 GCF_964188405.1 Protomyctophum parallelum
AGAATGTGTGAACACAGCATTTTCCAACTTTGTAAGAAACAACCTTTGAACCAAGCTGCTGAGAACATTGAATGTTCAGAAATGCTTTGGAAGGATGGGGAACTGGAGGGGCTCGTCCGGGATTTGAACCCGGGACCTCTCGCACCCTAAGGGAGAATCATACCCCTAGACCAACGAGCCCTGTTTTCATTGTAATATTTACTCTCACAAAGCTGTCTGATGCACTTGTGGCTTTCTTGAAGATGTCAGAGATGATGCAGGTAATGGAGATAGGAGGGTCAATTTAACCCATCAATCAACTTTCAGAAGATTGCAATTTGGCTTGGGTTGTGGGTTCAAGTTCCTCTTTGTGTTCACCCAAAATTGCTGAACAGGTGTGCTTCCAGGTAACAGCGGTAGTCGTGGCCGAGCGGTTAAGGCGATGGACTACGGACTACGGAGCTTTATTGTTTGTGCAACAGGTACAAACGTTGGGTGTCACTTTGTAGTGTCATGTTGATGGCTTCCATTTAAAATTCATAGAAAACTGCAGCTTTATGGTGCATAATATTGACAATGTCTGCCAGTCGTTGCTGAGTTTCTATTTTGTCTTCTTCCAGGCTACAACATATTTCTTTCCAACACATGAACTAAGGCGAGGGATGGTGAAGTGCAGTGTCAACAGTAGGGCTCGTCCGGGATTTGAACCCGGGACCTCTCGCACCCAAAGCGAGAATCATACCCCTAGACCAACGAGCCTTGTTATTATTTGGCATCTTCCATCTAACACAGCTGTTTGATGCACATGTGTCTTTCTTGAATATGTCAGCAATGCAGGTAATGGAGATATGAGTGTCAATTTAACCCATTAATCAACTTTCAAATGTTGCTTGGGGTGTGGGTTCAAGTCTCCCTTTGTCTATACCCAAAACACAACCATCTTCATCTTGTGCAAGGCGTTAACGATTGGCCGTTGCATATGTGACAATAGCCTATAGGCCTACTGAGAAGTATCAGCTGGGCACCACGCTGTTAGAGACTACACATTCAGGAGTCATAGAATCATGTGACCTCTCAATAGTACTCTTGCGCAGCGGCAATTTCATAGTCAATGAAGTTCTACTGAGACGTGATTATTGCTAGTTGAAAACTTTACCCAATACCCCGCCAGGATGACTTGAAATATAGTCAGAAATGGCAATTTTTGTTAGTCTCTCAGGAGACTTTACAACTGTGAAATGTAATACATTACAATGTGTAAAGCTATTCCCTTAGTTTGACCCCTAACATGATACTTAAAGCATAATTCAAAATTGAAAATGTTGCCAGTATAAGGTGGTATCACAACTTTCAACCTTTGTAATGTGTTACTAGACAACTTTACAAATGCATCAGTGAAGACATTTCTTGGCAGGTGATGTATTCACCAGATTTGCCGTTTTTCTGATAACATTCCCATATTATATTTATTGGACAGAGTAACTGGAAGGGCTCGTCCGGGATTTGAACCCGGGACCTCTCGCACCCGAAGCGAGAATCATACCCCTAGACCAACGAGCCTTGGTTTTTATTGGCATCTTCCGTGTAACACAGCTGTTTGATGCACATGTGTCTTTCTTGGAGATGTCAGCAATGCAGCAGGTAATATAGATCATTTAGATATTTAATAGAATTAGTTCAAGACTGAAGAATGTGTGAACACAGCATTTTCCAACTTTGTAAGAAACAACCTTTGAACCAAGCTGCTGAGAACATTGAATGTTCAGAAATGCTTTGGAAGGATGGGGAACTGGAGGGGCTCATCCGGGATTTGAACCCGGGACCTCTCGCACCCTAAGCTAGAATAATACCCCTAGACCAACGAGCCCTGTTTTCATTGTAATATTTACTCTCACAAAGCTGTCTGATGCACTTGTGGCTTTCTTGAAGATGTCAGAGATGATGCAGGTAATGGAGATAGGAGGGTCAATTTAACCCATCAATCAACTTTCAGAAGATTGCAATTTGGCTTGGGTTGTGGGTTCAAGTTCCTCTTTGTGTTCACCCAAAATTGCTGAACAGGTGTGCTTCCAGGTAACAGCGGTAGTCGTGGCCGAGCGGTTAAGGCGATGGACTAGAAATCCATTGGGGTCTCCCCGCGCAGGTTCGAGTCCTGCCGACTACGGAGCTTTATTGTTTGTGCAACAGGTACAAACGTTGGGTGTCACTTTGTAGTGTCATGTTGATGGCTTCCATTTAAAATTCATAGAAAACTGCAGCTTTATGGTGCATAATATTGACAATGTCTGCTAGTCGTTGCTGAGTTTCTATTTTGTCTTCTTCCAGGCTACAACATATTTCTTTCCAACACATGAACTAAGGCGAGGGATGGTGAAGTGCAGTGTCAACAGTAGGGCTCGTCCGGGATTTGAACCCGGGACCTCTCGCACCCAAAGCGAGAATCATACCCCTAGACCAACGAGCCTTGTTATTATTTGGCATCTTCCATTTAACACAGCTGTTTGATGCACATGCGTCTTTC
>NC_139697.1:53869556-53887056 GCF_964188405.1 Protomyctophum parallelum
TTTGAACCCGGGACCTCTCGCACCCGAAGCGAGAATCATACCCCTAGACCAACGAGCCTTGGTTTTTATTGGCATCTTCCGTGTAACACAGCTGTTTGATGCACATGTGTCTTTCTTGGAGATGTCAGCAATGCAGCAGGTAATAGAGATCATTTAGATATTTAATAGAATTAGTTCAAGACTGAAGAATGTGTGAACACAGCATTTTCCAACTTTGTAAGAAACAACCTTTGAACCAAGCTGCTGAGAACATTGAATGTTCAGAAATGCTTTGGAAGGATGGGGAACTGGAGGGGCTCGTCCGGGATTTGAACCCGGGACCTCTCGCACCCAAAGCGAGAATCATACCCCTAGACCAACGAGCCTTGTTATTATTTGGCATCTTCCATCTAACACAGCTGTTTGATGCACATGTGTCTTTCTTGAATATGTCAGCAATGCAGGTAATGGAGATATGAGTGTCAATTTAACCCATTAATCAACTTTCAAATGTTGCTTGGGGTGTGGGTTCAAGTCTCCCTTTGTCTATACCCAAAACACAACCATCTTCATCTTGTGCAAGGCGTTAACGATTGGCCGTTGCATATGTGACAATAGCCTATAGGCCTACTGAGAAGTATCAGCTGGGCACCACGCTGTTAGAGACTACACATTCAGGAGTCATAGAATCATGTGACCTCTCAATAGTACTCTTGCGCAGCGGCAATTTCATAGGCAATGAAGTTCTACTGAGACGTGATTATTGCTAGTTGAAAACTTTACCCAATACCCCGCCAGGATGACTTGAAATATAGTCAGAAATGGCAATTTTTGTTAGTCTCTCAGGAGACTTTACAACTGTGAAATGTAATACATTACAATGTGTAAAGCTATTCCCTTAGTTTGACCCCTAACATGATACTTAAAGCATAATTCAAAATTGAAAATGTTGCCAGTATAAGGTGGTATCACAACTTTCAACCTTTGTAATGTGTTACTAGACAACTTTACAAATGCATCAGTGAAGACATTTCTTGGCAGGTGATGTATTCACCAGATTTGCCGTTTTTCTGATAACATTCCCATATTATATTTATTGGACAGAGTAACTGGAAGGGCTCGTCCGGGATTTGAACCCGGGACCTCTCGCACCCGAAGCGAGAATCATACCCCTAGACCAACGAGCCTTGGTTTTTATTGGCATCTTCCGTGTAACACAGCTGTTTGATGCACATGTGTCTTTCTTGGAGATGTCAGCAATGCAGCAGGTAATAGAGATCATTTAGATATTTAATAGAATTAGTTCAAGACTGAAGAATGTGTGAACACAGCATTTTCCAACTTTGTAAGAAACAACCTTTGAACCAAGCTGCTGAGAACATTGAATGTTCAGAAATGCTTTGGAAGGATGGGGAACTGGAGGGGCTCGTCCGGGATTTGAACCCGGGACCTCTCGCACCCTAAGGGAGAATCATACCCCTAGACCAACGAGCCCTGTTTTCATTGTAATATTTACTCTCACAAAGCTGTCTGATGCACTTGTGGCTTTCTTGAAGATGTCAGAGATGATGCAGGTAATGGAGATAGGAGGGTCAATTTAACCCATCAATCAACTTTCAGAAGATTGCAATTTGGCTTGGGTTGTGGGTTCAAGTTCCTCTTTGTGTTCACCCAAAATTGCTGAACAGGTGTGCTTCCAGGTAACAGCGGTAGTCGTGGCCGAGCGGTTAAGGCGATGGACTAGAAATCCATTGGGGTCTCCCCGCGCAGGTTCGAGTCCTGCCGACTACGGAGCTTTATTGTTTGTGCAACAGGTACAAACGTTGGGTGTCACTTTGTAGTGTCATGTTGATGGCTTCCATTTAAAATTCATAGAAAACTGCAGCTTTATGGTGCATAATATTGACAATGTCTGCTAGTCGTTGCTCAGTTTCTTTTTTGTCTTCTTCCAGGCTACAACATATTTCTTTCCAACACATGAACTAAGGCGAGGGATGGTGAAGTGCAGTGTCAACAGTAGGGCTCGTCCGGGATTTGAACCCGGGACCTCTCGCACCCGAAGCGAGAATCATACCCCTAGACCAACGAGCCTTGGTTTTTATTGGCATCTTCCGTGTAACACAGCTGTTTGATGCACATGTGTCTTTCTTGGAGATGTCAGCAATGCAGCAGGTAATAGAGATCATTTAGATATTTAATAGAATTAGTTCAAGACTGAAGAATGTGTGAACACAGCATTTTCCAACTTTGTAAGAAACAACCTTTGAACCAAGCTGCTGAGAACATTGAATGTTCAGAAATGCTTTGGAAGGATGGGGAACTGGAGGGGCTCGTCCGGGATTTGAACCCGGGACCTCTCGCACCCAAAGCGAGAATCATACCCCTAGACCAACGAGCCTTGTTATTATTTGGCATCTTCCATCTAACACAGCTGTTTGATGCACATGTGTCTTTCTTGAATATGTCAGCAATGCAGGTAATGGAGATATGAGTGTCAATTTAACCCATTAATCAACTTTCAAATGTTGCTTGGGGTGTGGGTTCAAGTCTCCCTTTGTCTATACCCAAAACACAACCATCTTCATCTTGTGCAAGGCGTTAACGATTGGCCGTTGCATATGTGACAATAGCCTATAGGCCTACTGAGAAGTATCAGCTGGGCACCACGCTGTTAGAGACTACACATTCAGGAGTCATAGAATCATGTGACCTCTCAATAGTACTCTTGCGCAGCGGCAATTTCATAGGCAATGAAGTTCTACTGAGACGTGATTATTGCTAGTTGAAAACTTTACCCAATACCCCGCCAGGATGACTTGAAATATAGTCAGAAATGGCAATTTTTGTTAGTCTCTCAGGAGACTTTACAACTGTGAAATGTAATACATTACAATGTGTAAAGCTATTCCCTTAGTTTGACCCCTAACATGATACTTAAAGCATAATTCAAAATTGAAAATGTTGCCAGTATAAGGTGGTATCACAACTTTCAACCTTTGTAATGTGTTACTAGACAACTTTACAAATGCATCAGTGAAGACATTTCTTGGCAGGTGATGTATTCACCAGATTTGCCGTTTTTCTGATAACATTCCCATATTATATTTATTGGACAGAGTAACTGGAAGGGCTCGTCCGGGATTTGAACCCGGGACCTCTCGCACCCGAAGCGAGAATCATACCCCTAGACCAACGAGCCTTGGTTTTTATTGGCATCTTCCGTGTAACACAGCTGTTTGATGCACATGTGTCTTTCTTGGAGATGTCAGCAATGCAGCAGGTAATAGAGATCATTTAGATATTTAATAGAATTAGTTCAAGACTGAAGAATGTGTGAACACAGCATTTTCCAACTTTGTAAGAAACAACCTTTGAACCAAGCTGCTGAGAACATTGAATGTTCAGAAATGCTTTGGAAGGATGGGGAACTGGAGGGGCTCGTCCGGGATTTGAACCCGGGACCTCTCGCACCCTAAGGGAGAATCATACCCCTAGACCAACGAGCCCTGTTTTCATTGTAATATTTACTCTCACAAAGCTGTCTGATGCACTTGTGGCTTTCTTGAAGATGTCAGAGATGATGCAGGTAATGGAGATAGGAGGGTCAATTTAACCCATCAATCAACTTTCAGAAGATTGCAATTTGGCTTGGGTTGTGGGTTCAAGTTCCTCTTTGTGTTCACCCAAAATTGCTGAACAGGTGTGCTTCCAGGTAACAGCGGTAGTCGTGGCCGAGCGGTTAAGGCGATGGACTACGGACTACGGAGCTTTATTGTTTGTGCAACAGGTACAAACGTTGGGTGTCACTTTGTAGTGTCATGTTGATGGCTTCCATTTAAAATTCATAGAAAACTGCAGCTTTATGGTGCATAATATTGACAATGTCTGCCAGTCGTTGCTGAGTTTCTATTTTGTCTTCTTCCAGGCTACAACATATTTCTTTCCAACACATGAACTAAGGCGAGGGATGGTGAAGTGCAGTGTCAACAGTAGGGCTCGTCCGGGATTTGAACCCGGGACCTCTCGCACCCAAAGCGAGAATCATACCCCTAGACCAACGAGCCTTGTTATTATTTGGCATCTTCCATCTAACACAGCTGTTTGATGCACATGTGTCTTTCTTGAATATGTCAGCAATGCAGGTAATGGAGATATGAGTGTCAATTTAACCCATTAATCAACTTTCAAATGTTGCTTGGGGTGTGGGTTCAAGTCTCCCTTTGTCTATACCCAAAACACAACCATCTTCATCTTGTGCAAGGCGTTAACGATTGGCCGTTGCATATGTGACAATAGCCTATAGGCCTACTGAGAAGTATCAGCTGGGCACCACGCTGTTAGAGACTACACATTCAGGAGTCATAGAATCATGTGACCTCTCAATAGTACTCTTGCGCAGCGGCAATTTCATAGTCAATGAAGTTCTACTGAGACGTGATTATTGCTAGTTGAAAACTTTACCCAATACCCCGCCAGGATGACTTGAAATATAGTCAGAAATGGCAATTTTTGTTAGTCTCTCAGGAGACTTTACAACTGTGAAATGTAATACATTACAATGTGTAAAGCTATTCCCTTAGTTTGACCCCTAACATGATACTTAAAGCATAATTCAAAATTGAAAATGTTGCCAGTATAAGGTGGTATCACAACTTTCAACCTTTGTAATGTGTTACTAGACAACTTTACAAATGCATCAGTGAAGACATTTCTTGGCAGGTGATGTATTCACCAGATTTGCCGTTTTTCTGATAACATTCCCATATTATATTTATTGGACAGAGTAACTGGAAGGGCTCGTCCGGGATTTGAACCCGGGACCTCTCGCACCCGAAGCGAGAATCATACCCCTAGACCAACGAGCCTTGGTTTTTATTGGCATCTTCCGTGTAACACAGCTGTTTGATGCACATGTGTCTTTCTTGGAGATGTCAGCAATGCAGCAGGTAATATAGATCATTTAGATATTTAATAGAATTAGTTCAAGACTGAAGAATGTGTGAACACAGCATTTTCCAACTTTGTAAGAAACAACCTTTGAACCAAGCTGCTGAGAACATTGAATGTTCAGAAATGCTTTGGAAGGATGGGGAACTGGAGGGGCTCGTCCGGGATTTGAACCCGGGACCTCTCGCACCCTAAGGGAGAATCATACCCCTAGACCAACGAGCCCTGTTTTCATTGTAATATTTACTCTCACAAAGCTGTCTGATGCACTTGTGGCTTTCTTGAAGATGTCAGAGATGATGCAGGTAATGGAGATAGGAGGGTCAATTTAACCCATCAATCAACTTTCAGAAGATTGCAATTTGGCTTGGGTTGTGGGTTCAAGTTCCTCTTTGTGTTCACCCAAAATTGCTGAACAGGTGTGCTTCCAGGGAACAGCGGTAGTCGTGGCCGAGCGGTTAAGGCGATGGACTAGAAATCCATTGGGGTCTCCCCGCGCAGGTTCGAGTCCTGCCGACTACGGAGCTTTATTGTTTGTGCAACAGGTACAAACGTTGGGTGTCACTTTGTAGTGTCATGTTGATGGCTTCCATTTAAAATTCATAGAAAACTGCAGCTTTATGGTGCATAATATTGACAATGTCTGCTAGTCGTTGCTCAGTTTCTTTTTTGTCTTCTTCCAGGCTACAACATATTTCTTTCCAACACATGAACTAAGGCGAGGGATGGTGAAGTGCAGTGTCAACAGTAGGGCTCGTCCGGGATTTGAACCCGGGACCTCTCGCACCCGAAGCGAGAATCATAGCCCTAGACCAACGAGCCTTGGTTTTTATTGGCATCTTCCGTGTAACACAGCTGTTTGATGCACATGTGTCTTTCTTGGAGATGTCAGCAATGCAGCAGGTAATAGAGATCATTTAGATATTTAATAGAATTAGTTCAAGACTGAAGAATGTGTGAACACAGCATTTTCCAACTTTGTAAGAAACAACCTTTGAACCAAGCTGCTGAGATCATTGAATGTTCAGAAATGCTTTGGAAGGATGGGGAACTGGAGGGGCTCGTCCGGGATTTGAACCCGGGACCTCTCGCACCCAAAGCGAGAATCATACCCCTAGACCAACGAGCCTTGTTATTATTTGGCATCTTCCATCTAACACAGCTGTTTGATGCACATGTGTCTTTCTTGAATATGTCAGCAATGCAGGTAATGGAGATATGAGTGTCAATTTAACCCATTAATCAACTTTCAAATGTTGCTTGGGGTGTGGGTTCAAGTCTCCCTTTGTCTATACCCAAAACACAACCATCTTCATCTTGTGCAAGGCGTTAACGATTGGCCGTTGCATATGTGACAATAGCCTATAGGCCTACTGAGAAGTATCAGCTGGGCACCACGCTGTTAGAGACTACACATTCAGGAGTCATAGAATCATGTGACCTCTCAATAGTACTCTTGCGCAGCGGCAATTTCATAGGCAATGAAGTTCTACTGAGACGTGATTATTGCTAGTTGAAAACTTTACCCAATACCCCGCCAGGATGACTTGAAATATAGTCAGAAATGGCAATTTTTGTTAGTCTCTCAGGAGACTTTACAACTGTGAAATGTAATACATTACAATGTGTAAAGCTATTCCCTTAGTTTGACCCCTAACATGATACTTAAAGCATAATTCAAAATTGAAAATGTTGCCAGTATAAGGTGGTATCACAACTTTCAACCTTTGTAATGTGTTACTAGACAACTTTACAAATGCATCAGTGAAGACATTTCTTGGCAGGTGATGTATTCACCAGATTTGCCGTTTTTCTGATAACATTCCCATATTATATTTATTGGACAGAGTAACTGGAAGGGCTCGTCCGGGATTTGAACCCGGGACCTCTCGCACCCGAAGCGAGAATCATACCCCTAGACCAACGAGCCTTGGTTTTTATTGGCATCTTCCGTGTAACACAGCTGTTTGATGCACATGTGTCTTTCTTGGAGATGTCAGCAATGCAGCAGGTAATAGAGATCATTTAGATATTTAATAGAATTAGTTCAAGACTGAAGAATGTGTGAACACAGCATTTTCCAACTTTGTAAGAAACAACCTTTGAACCAAGCTGCTGAGAACATTGAATGTTCAGAAATGCTTTGGAAGGATGGGGAACTGGAGGGGCTCGTCCGGGATTTGAACCCGGGACCTCTCGCACCCTAAGGGAGAATCATACCCCTAGACCAACGAGCCCTGTTTTCATTGTAATATTTACTCTCACAAAGCTGTCTGATGCACTTGTGGCTTTCTTGAAGATGTCAGAGATGATGCAGGTAATGGAGATAGGAGGGTCAATTTAACCCATCAATCAACTTTCAGAAGATTGCAATTTGGCTTGGGTTGTGGGTTCAAGTTCCTCTTTGTGTTCACCCAAAATTGCTGAACAGGTGTGCTTCCAGGTAACAGCGGTAGTCGTGGCCGAGCGGTTAAGGCGATGGACTAGAAATCCATTGGGGTCTCCCCGCGCAGGTTCGAGTCCTGCCGACTACGGAGCTTTATTGTTTGTGCAACAGGTACAAACGTTGGGTGTCACTTTGTAGTGTCATGTTGATGGCTTCCATTTAAAATTCATAGAAAACTGCAGCTTTATGGTGCATAATATTGACAATGTCTGCTAGTCGTTGCTGAGTTTCTATTTTGTCTTCTTCCAGGCTACAACATATTTCTTTCCAACACATGAACTAAGGCGAGGGATGGTGAAGTGCAGTGTCAACAGTAGGGCTCGTCCGGGATTTGAACCCGGGACCTCTCGCACCCAAAGCGAGAATCATACCCCTAGACCAACGAGCCTTGTTATTATTTGGCATCTTCCATCTAACACAGCTGTTTGATGCACATGTGTCTTTCTTGGAGATGTCAGCAATGCAGCAGGTAATAGAGATCATTTAGATATTTAATAGAATTAGTTAAAGACTGAAGAATGTGTGAACACAGCATTTTCCAACTTTGTAAGAAACAACCTTTGAACCAAGCTGCTGAGAACATTGAATGTTCAGAAATGCTTTGGAAGGATGGGGAACTGGAGGGGCTCGTCCGGGATTTGAACCCGGGACCTCTCGCACCCTAAGCGAGAATCATACCCCTAGACCAACGAGCCCTGTTTTCATTGTAATATTTACTCTCACAAAGCTGTCTGATGCACTTGTGGCTTTCTTGAAGATGTCAGAGATGATGCAGGTAATGGAGATAGGAGGGTCAATTTAACCCATCAATCAACTTTCAGAAGATTGCAATTTGGCTTGGGTTGTGGGTTCAAGTTCCTCTTTGTGTTCACCCAAAATTGCTGAACAGGTGTGCTTCCAGGTAACAGCGGTAGTCGTGGCCGAGCGGTTAAGGCGATGGACTAGAAATCCATTGGGGTCTCCCCGCGCAGGTTCGAGTCCTGCCGACTACGGAGCTTTATTGTTTGTGCAACAGGTACAAACGTTGGGTGTCACTTTGTAGTGTCATGTTGATGGCTTCCATTTAAAATTCATAGAAAACTGCAGCTTTATGGTGCATAATATTGACAATGTCTGCCAGTCGTTGCTGAGTTTCTATTTTGTCTTCTTCCAGGCTACAACATATTTCTTTCCAACACATGAACTAAGGCGAGGGATGGTGAAGTGCAGTGTCAACAGTAGGGCTCGTCCGGGATTTGAACCCGGGACCTCTCGCACCCAAAGCGAGAATCATACCCCTAGACCAACGAGCCTTGTTATTATTTGGCATCTTCCATCTAACACAGCTGTTTGATGCACATGTGTCTTTCTTGAATATGTCAGCAATGCAGGTAATGGAGATATGAGTGTCAATTTAACCCATTAATCAACTTTCAAATGTTGCTTGGGGTGTGGGTTCAAGTCTCCCTTTGTCTATACCCAAAACACAACCATCTTCATCTTGTGCAAGGCGTTAACGATTGGCCGTTGCATATGTGACAATAGCCTATAGGCCTACTGAGAAGTATCAGCTGGGCACCACGCTGTTAGAGACTACACATTCAGGAGTCATAGAATCATGTGACCTCTCAATAGTACTCTTGCGCAGCGGCAATTTCATAGTCAATGAAGTTCTACTGAGACGTGATTATTGCTAGTTGAAAACTTTACCCAATACCCCGCCAGGATGACTTGAAATATAGTCAGAAATGGCAATTTTTGTTAGTCTCTCAGGAGACTTTACAACTGTGAAATGTAATACATTACAATGTGTAAAGCTATTCCCTTAGTTTGACCCCTAACATGATACTTAAAGCATAATTCAAAATTGAAAATGTTGCCAGTATAAGGTGGTATCACAACTTTCAACCTTTGTAATGTGTTACTAGACAACTTTACAAATGCATCAGTGAAGACATTTCTTGGCAGGTGATGTATTCACCAGATTTGCCGTTTTTCTGATAACATTCCCATATTATATTTATTGGACAGAGTAACTGGAAGGGCTCGTCCGGGATTTGAACCCGGGACTTTTCGCACCCGAAGCGAGAATCATACCCCTAGACCAACGAGCCTTGGTTTTTATTGGCATCTTCCGTGTAACACAGCTGTTTGATGCACATGTGTCTTTCTTGGAGATGTCAGCAATGCAGCAGGTAATAGAGATCATTTAGATATTTAATAGAATTAGTTCAAGACTGAAGAATGTGTGAACACAGCATTTTCCAACTTTGTAAGAAACAACCTTTGAACCAAGCTGCTGAGAACATTGAATGTTCAGAAATGCTTTGGAAGGATGGGGAACTGGAGGGGCTCGTCCGGGATTTGAACCCGGGACCTCTCTCACCCTAAGCGAGAATCATACCCCTAGACCAACGAGCCCTGTTTTCATTGTAATATTTACTCTCACAAAGCTGTCTGATGCACTTGTGGCTTTCTTGAAGATGTCAGAGATGATGCAGGTAATGGAGATAGGAGGGTCAATTTAACCCATCAATCAACTTTCAGAAGATTGCAATTTGGCTTGGGTTGTGGGTTCAAGTTCCTCTTTGTGTTCACCCAAAATTGCTGAACAGGTGTGCTTCCAGGTAACAGCGGTAGTCGTGGCCGAGCGGTTAAGGCGATGGACTAGAAATCCATTGGGTTCTCCCCGCGCAGGTTCGAGTCCTGCCGACTACGGAGCTTTATTGTTTGTGCAACAGGTACAAACGTTGGGTGTCACTTTGTAGTGTCATGTTGATGGCTTCCATTTAAAATTCATAGAAAACTGCAGCTTTATGGTGCATAATATTGACAATGTCTGCCAGTCGTTGCTGAGTTTCTATTTTGTCTTCTTCCAGGCTACAACATATTTCTTTCCAACACATGAACTAAGGCGAGGGATGGTGAAGTGCAGTGTCAACAGTAGGGCTCGTCCGGGATTTGAACCCGGGACCTCTCGCACCCAAAGCGAGAATCATACCCCTAGACCAACGAGCCTTGTTATTATTTGGCATCTTCCATCTAACACAGCTGTTTGATGCACATGTGTCTTTCTTGAATATGTCAGCAATGCAGGTAATGGAGATATGAGTGTCAATTTAACCCATTAATCAACTTTCAAATGTTGCTTGGGGTGTGGGTTCAAGTCTCCCTTTGTCTATACCCAAAACACAACCATCTTCATCTTGTGCAAGGCGTTAACGATTGGCCGTTGCATATGTGACAATAGCCTATAGGCCTACTGAGAAGTATCAGCTGGGCACCACGCTGTTAGAGACTACACATTCAGGAGTCATAGAATCATGTGACCTCTCAATAGTACTCTTGCGCAGCGGCAATTTCATAGTCAATGAAGTTCTACTGAGACGTGATTATTGCTAGTTGAAAACTTTACCCAATACCCCGCCAGGATGACTTGAAATATAGTCAGAAATGGCAATTTTTGTTAGTCTCTCAGGAGACTTTACAACTGTGAAATGTAATACATTACAATGTGTAAAGCTATTCCCTTAGTTTGACCCCTAACATGATACTTAAAGCATAATTCAAAATTGAAAATGTTGCCAGTATAAGGTGGTATCACAACTTTCAACCTTTGTAATGTGTTACTAGACAACTTTACAAATGCATCAGTGAAGACATTTCTTGGCAGGTGATGTATTCACCAGATTTGCCGTTTTTCTGATAACATTCCCATATTATATTTATTGGACAGAGTAACTGGAAGGGCTCGTCCGGGATTTGAACCCGGGACCTCTCGCACCCGAAGCGAGAATCATACCCCTAGACCAGGGGTCCCCAAACTACGGCCCGCGGGCCGTATACGGCCCGCCTCCACATTTGGCCCGGCCCCCGAACCATAGCCTGCAGAAACGCATTATTTATTTTTTTCAGTCTGGCCGCGGGAATCCTAGACTCGCCAAGAAACAATGGCGAAAAGGTTAGGTAAGAGAAAAGTTGATTCAGAATGCAGGGTATTTAACCCACAGTGGTCAAATTATTATTTTTTTGTTCAATGCAAAGACAAGGCTGTTTGTCTCATCTGTCAAGAGGCGGTGGCGGTATTCAAAGAATATAATCTGCGCCGACACTATGAATCCCGTCACAAAGAGAAGTATGATAGCTTGCAAGGCCAAATGCGAGCAGACAAGCTCTCAAAGCTAAAAAGCGGACTGTTAACTCAGCAGAATACTTTTGTACGCCAAGCTCAGCTGAACCAGGCATCCGTTCAGGCCAGCTTTCGGGTTGCTCAACTGATAGCAAGCAGCGGTAAACCTTTCACTGATGGAGAGTTTGTTAAGAAATGTTTGAATGCTGTCGTGGAGGAGGTGTGTCCCGAGAAGACAGATGTCTTTAATGCCGTGAGTCTGTCGGCGAGTACAATCACCAGGCGCATTGAACAAATCGGGGGCAATGTATATGCCCAGCTGCAGCAGAAGACGAAGGATTTTGATTATTTTTCATTAGCACTGGATGAGAGCACGGACGTGCAGGACACAGCACAGCTGCTAATTTTTATTCGTGGAGTTAGCGAAAACTTTGAGATGTGCGAGGAGCTGGCAGCCCTCCAAAGTCTCAAAGGGACTACGACGGGGGAGGATATTTTCGGCAAAGTATGCCAAACAATGGAAGAGCTGGACCTGGACTGGTCAAAGCTAGCCGGCATCACGACTGACGGTGCTCCTAGTATGGTGGGCGCGTCTCGGGGTCTAATAGGACGCATGAAAGGGGAAATGGAAGAACGTGGTCTCACCGCCCCGCCTACTGTCCACTGCCTAATTCACCAGCAAGCACTGTGCTGCAAAGTGTTGAAGTGGGATTCTGTCATGAAAGTTGTGGTGTCATGCATAAACTTCATCAGAGCAAAGGGACTTAAACACAGGCAGTTCCAACAATTCCTGTCTGAACTGGAGTCTGCGCACAGCGATGTGCTGTACTACACAGAGATCCGATGGTTGAGCCGGGGCAGAGTTTTGAAGCGTTTTTACGAGCTGCTACCCGAAATTAACACATTTCTTCTTTCAAAAGACAAAGCGGTCCCAGAGCTGATCGACCCAGAATGGAAATGGCACCTCGCATTTTTAACAGACGTGACAGAAATGCTGAACAGCCTTAACTTGCAGCTACAAGGCAAGGGGAAACTCATTTGCGACATGTATTCTCATATAAAAGCATTTGAGGTGAAACTAGCGCTGCTTTTGGAACAAGTGAAAAAGCACAACTTCATCAATCTCCCTGCTACCCAAAACCTCTCTGCAGAGAACCCAGCGCCAGCCGTCCCGTTCCCAGATGAAAAGTGTGTGGAAGCGCTGGAAATGCTGAAGGCGGAGTTCGGTGTGCGATTCCGCGAACTACATGTTCATGCAAAAGAAATCCGTCTTTTCCAGAACCCCTTTGTTACCGACATCGACGAAGCCCAGCCTTCTTATCAGTTTGAGTTGGCCGAGTTACAGAACTGTGACGTGCTGAAAGACGCATTCAAGCCCAACAGTCTCATTGACTTCTATGCCGCTCTCCCAAATGACACGTACCCCAACATAAAAAAAAACGCAATGAAGATGTCAACACTTTTTGGCAGCACGTATATCTGCGAGCAAACATTTTCACACATGAAACTCCTGAAAACTCCGATGAGATCAAGATTGACCGATGAACATATGCATCAGTTTCTGAGACTGGCTGTGACTCAAATGGAACCTGACATTCAACTTCTCACCAGCCAGATGCAGGCCCACAGTTCACACTGATAAACATACACAGGTAAGCTCACTTTTCTGACTTGAATGAGTCATTCTGAGTATAAACAAATATAATCATAATAAAATATACTGGGATAAAATCCATCTCCACAACCATACTGGTAGTGAAATGTATTGTGCTGTGTTGGTGCTGTATCACTTAGTTCTGTTTCTCAGCCTGCTTGCTTTGTGGTTTTCACAGGGAAGTTGATGAGAGAGAGCTGCAAACAGCGGTGTCTACAAGCCTACTGGAACCTACAAAAGGATTTTTTTTTTGCTCATATGAGTCATTTAAGTAAGAGATTCTGCTCTGACAACTAAGCTGAACTTTATACCTGTTAAGATTGTGCACGGCACAACAGAACTTTATTTTTTCTGTGAAAAAACAGTACAAGCACAATGAAATGCAATGCATGAAAGTTAATGTTCAATGGACTTTTTGAAATGAAAAAACAGTATAAGCACAATGCAATGCAATGCATGAAAGTTAATGTTCAATGGACTTTTTGAAATGAAAAAAACAGTACAAGCACAATGCAATGCATGTTCAATGGACTTTTTGGCCAATAGTGTTATTATATATTTCCTGACTTTATTTTTTCTGTGAAGAATTAACCCAGAGAGGGTTATTTGGTTATTTATTTCACAAATAGTGTTGTTTATTTCCTGACTTTTACAGTACAGTACAAGCACAATGCAGCCAT
This sequence comes from Protomyctophum parallelum, assembly GCF_964188405.1. Lineage (NCBI taxonomy): Eukaryota > Metazoa > Chordata > Actinopteri > Myctophiformes > Myctophidae > Protomyctophum > Protomyctophum parallelum. Next base: position 53,883,371 of record NC_139697.1, read on the forward strand.
GTAGTGCTGCATGTACAGTACAAGCACAATGCAGCCATGTAGTGCTGCATGTACAGTACAAGCACAATGCAGCCCTGTAGTGCTGCATGTACAGTACAAGCACAATGCAGCCATGTAGTGCTGCATGTACAGTACAAGCACAATGCAGCCATGTAGTGCTGCATGTACAGTACAAGCACAATGCAGCCATGTAGTGCTGCATGTACAGTACAAGCACAATGCAGCCCTGTAGTGCTGCATGTACAGTACAAGCACAATGCAGCCCTGTAGTGCTGCATGTACAGTACAAGCACAATGCAGCCATGTAGTGCTGCATGTACAGTACAAGCACAATGCAGCCATGTAGTGCTGCATGTACAGTACAAGCACAATGCAGCCATGTAGTGCTGCATGTACAGTACACGCACAATGCAGCCATGTAGTGCTGCATGTACAGTACAAGCACAATGCAGCCCTGTAGTGCTGCATGTACAGTACAAGCACAATGCAGCCATGTAGTGCTGCATGTACAGTACAAGCACAATGCAGCCATGTAGTGCTGCATGTACAGTACAAGCACAATGCAGCCATGTAGTGCTGCATGTACAGTACACGCACAATGCAGCCATGTAGTGCTGCATGTACAGTACAAGCACAATGCAGCCCTGTAGTGCTGCATGTACAGTACATGCAGTACAAGCACTATGCAGCTCTGTAGTGCTGTACAGTATGTGCACTGGTTATTAATATTTGGTTGTGTGGCTTTCTGGAAAACAATAAATGTTTACGTTTAGGCACCCCCTGCGATCGTCACACTTTTTCTGTTACAAACTGACCCCGGCCCCCATCAGAGAAGGGAAAAGTTATGTGGCCCTCACAGGAAAAAGTTTGGGGACCCCTGCCCTAGACCAACGAGCCTTGGTTTTTATTGGCATCTTCCGTGTAACACAGCTGTTTGATGCACATGTGTCTTTCTTGGAGATGTCAGCAATGCAGCAGGTAATAGAGATCATTTAGATATTTAATAGAATTAGTTCAAGACTGAAGAATGTGTGAACACAGCATTTTCCAACTTTGTAAGAAACAACCTTTGAACTAAGCTGCTGAGAACATTGAATGTTCAGAAATGCTTTGGAAGGATGGGGAACTGGAGGGGCTCGTCCGGGATTTGAACCCGGGACCTCTCGCACCCTAAGCGAGAATCATACCCCTAGACCAACGAGCCCTGTTTTCATTGTAATATTTACTCTCACAAAGCTGTCTGATGCACTTGTGGCTTTCTTGAAGATGTCAGAGATGATGCAGGTAATGGAGATAGGAGGGTCAATTTAACCCATCAATCAACTTTCAGAAGATTGCAATTTGGCTTGGGTTGTGGGTTCAAGTTCCTCTTTGTGTTCACCCAAAATTGCTGAACAGGTGTGCTTCCAGGTAACAGCGGTAGTCGTGGCCGAGCGGTTAAGGCGATGGACTAGAAATCCATTGGGGTCTCCCCGCGCAGGTTCGAGTCCTGCCGACTACGGAGCTTTATTGTTTGTGCAACAGGTACAAACGTTGGGTGTCACTTTGTAGTGTCATGTTGATGGCTTCCATTTAAAATTCATAGAAAACTGCAGCTTTATGGTGCATAATATTGACAATGTCTGCTAGTCGTTGCTGAGTTTCTATTTTGTCTTCTTCCAGGCTACAACATATTTCTTTCCAACACATGAACTAAGGCGAGGGATGGTGAAGTGCAGTGTCAACAGTAGGGCTCGTCCGGGATTTGAACCCGGGACCTCTCGCACCCAAAGCGAGAATCATACCCCTAGACCAACGAGCCTTGTTATTATTTGGCATCTTCCATCTAACACAGCTGTTTGATGCACATGTGTCTTTCTTGAATATGTCAGCAATGCAGGTAATGGAGATATGAGTGTCAATTTAACCCATTAATCAACTTTCAAATGTTGCTTGGGGTGTGGGTTCAAGTCTCCCTTTGTCTATACCCAAAACACAACCATCTTCATCTTGTGCAAGGCGTTAACGATTGGCCGTTGCATATGTGACAATAGCCTATAGGCCTACTGAGAAGTATCAGCTGGGCACCACGCTGTTAGAGACTACACATTCAGGAGTCATAGAATCATGTGACCTCTCAATAGTACTCTTGCGCAGCGGCAATTTCATAGTCAATGAAGTTCTACTGAGACGTGATTATTGCTAGTTGAAAACTTTACCCAATACCCCGCCAGGATGACTTGAAATATAGTCAGAAATGGCAATTTTTGTTAGTCTCTCAGGAGACTTTACAACTGTGAAATGTAATACATTACAATGTGTAAAGCTATTCCCTTAGTTTGACCCCTAACATGATACTTAAAGCATAATTCAAAATTGAAAATGTTGCCAGTATAAGGTGGTATCACAACTTTCAACCTTTGTAATGTGTTACTAGACAACTTTACAAATGCATCAGTGAAGACATTTCTTGGCAGGTGATGTATTCACCAGATTTGCCGTTTTTCTGATAACATTCCCATATTATATTTATTGGACAGAGTAACTGGAAGGGCTCGTCCGGGATTTGAACCCGGGACTTTTCGCACCCGAAGCGAGAATCATACCCCTAGACCAACGAGCCTTGGTTTTTATTGGCATCTTCCGTGTAACACAGCTGTTTGATGCACATGTGTCTTTCTTGGAGATGTCAGCAATGCAGCAGGTAATAGAGATCATTTAGATATTTAATAGAATTAGTTAAAGACTGAAGAATGTGTGAACACAGCATTTTCCAACTTTGTAAGAAACAACCTTTGAACCAAGCTGCTGAGAACATTGAATGTTCAGAAATGCTTTGGAAGGATGGGGAACTGGAGGGGCTCGTCCGGGATTTGAACCCGGGACCTCTCGCACCCTAAGCGAGAATCATACCCCTAGACCAACGAGCCCTGTTTTCATTGTAATATTTACTCTCACAAAGCTGTCTGATGCACTTGTGGCTTTCTTGAAGATGTCAGAGATGATGCAGGTAATGGAGATAGGAGGGTCAATTTAACCCATCAATCAACTTTCAGAAGATTGCAATTTGGCTTGGGTTGTGGGTTCAAGTTCCTCTTTGTGTTCACCCAAAATTGCTGAACAGGTGTGCTTCCAGGTAACAGCGGTAGTCGTGGCCGAGCGGTTAAGGCGATGGACTAGAAATCCATTGGGGTCTCCCCGCGCAGGTTCGAGTCCTGCCGACTACGGAGCTTTATTGTTTGTGCAACAGGTACAAACGTTGGGTGTCACTTTGTAGTGTCATGTTGATGGCTTCCATTTAAAATTCATAGAAAACTGCAGCTTTATGGTGCATAATATTGACAATGTCTGCCAGTCGTTGCTGAGTTTCTATTTTGTCTTCTTCCAGGCTACAACATATTTCTTTCCAACACATGAACTAAGGCGAGGGATGGTGAAGTGCAGTGTCAACAGTAGGGCTCGTCCGGGATTTGAACCCGGGACCTCTCGCACCCAAAGCGAGAATCATACCCCTAGACCAACGAGCCTTGTTATTATTTGGCATCTTCCATCTAACACAGCTGTTTGATGCACATGTGTCTTTCTTGAATATGTCAGCAATGCAGGTAATGGAGATATGAGTGTCAATTTAACCCATTAATCAACTTTCAAATGTTGCTTGGGGTGTGGGTTCAAGTCTCCCTTTGTCTATACCCAAAACACAACCA
>NC_139697.1:53964556-53967056 GCF_964188405.1 Protomyctophum parallelum
CGTGATTATTGCTAGTTGAAAACTTTACCCAATACCCCGCCAGGATGACTTGAAATATAGTCAGAAATGGCAATTTTTGTTAGTCTCTCAGGAGACTTTACAACTGTGAAATGTAATACATTACAATGTGTAAAGCTATTCCCTTAGTTTGACCCCTAACATGATACTTAAAGCATAATTCAAAATTGAAAATGTTGCCAGTATATGGTGGTATCACAACTTTCAACCTTTGTAATGTGTTACTAGACAACTTTACAAATGCATCAGTGAAGACATTTCTTGGCAGGTGATGTATTCACCAGATTTGCCGTTTTTCTGATAACATTCCCATATTATATTTATTGGACAGAGTAACTGGAAGGGCTCGTCCGGGATTTGAACCCGGGACCTCTCGCACCCGAAGCGAGAATCATACCCCTAGACCAACGAGCCTTGGTTTTTATTGGCATCTTCCGTGTAACACAGCTGTTTGATGCACATGTGTCTTTCTTGGAGATGTCAGCAATGCAGCAGGTAATAGAGATCATTTAGATATTTAATAGAATTAGTTCAAGACTGAAGAATGTGTGAACACAGCATTTTCCAACTTTGTAAGAAACAACCTTTGAACCAAGCTGCTGAGAACATTGAATGTTCAGAAATGCTTTGGAAGGATGGGGAACTGGAGGGGCTCGTCCGGGATTTGAACCCGGGACCTCTCGCACCCTAAGCGAGAATCATACCCCTAGACCAACGAGCCCTGTTTTCATTGTAATATTTACTCTCACAAAGCTGTCTGATGCACTTGTGGCTTTCTTGAAGATGTCAGAGATGATGCAGGTAATGGAGATAGGAGGGTCAATTTAACCCATCAATCAACTTTCAGAAGATTGCAATTTGGCTTGGGTTGTGGGTTCAAGTTCCTCTTTGTGTTCACCCAAAATTGCTGAACAGGTGTGCTTCCAGGTAACAGCGGTAGTCGTGGCCGAGCGGTTAAGGCGATGGACTAGAAATCCATTGGGGTCTCCCCGCGCAGGTTCGAGTCCTGCCGACTACGGAGCTTTATTGTTTGTGCAACAGGTACAAACGTTGGGTGTCACTTTGTAGTGTCATGTTGATGGCTTCCATTTAAAATTCATAGAAAACTGCAGCTTTATGGTGCATAATATTGACAATGTCTGCTAGTCGTTGCTGAGTTTCTATTTTGTCTTCTTCCAGGCTACAACATATTTCTTTCCAACACATAAACTAAGGCGAGGGATGGTGAAGTGCAGTGTCAACAGTAGGGCTCTTCCGGGATTTGAACCCGGGACCTCTCGCACCCAAAGCGAGAATCATACCCCTAGACCAACGAGCCTTGTTATTATTTGGCATCTTCCATCTAACACAGCTGTTTGATGCACATGTGTCTTTCTTGAATATGTCAGCAATGCAGGTAATGGAGATATGAGTGTCAATTTAACCCATTAATCAACTTTCAAATGTTGCTTGGGGTGTGGGTTCAAGTCTCCCTTTGTCTATACCCAAAACACAACCATCTTCATCTTGTGCAAGGCGTTAACGATTGGCCGTTGCATATGTGACAATAGCCTATAGGCCTACTGAGAAGTATCAGCTGGGCACCACGCTGTTAGAGACTACACATTCAGGAGTCATAGAATCATGTGACCTCTCAATAGTACTCTTGCGCAGCGGCAATTTCATAGTCAATGAAGTTCTACTGAGACGTGATTATTGCTAGTTGAAAACTTTACCCAATACCCCGCCAGGATGACTTGAAATATAGTCAGAAATGGCAATTTTTGTTAGTCTCTCAGGAGACTTTACAACTGTGAAATGTAATACATTACAATGTGTAAAGCTATTCCCTTAGTTTGACCCCTAACATGATACTTAAAGCATAATTCAAAATTGAAAATGTTGCCAGTATAAGGTGGTATCACAACTTTCAACCTTTGTAATGTGTTACTAGACAACTTTACAAATGCATCAGTGAAGACATTTCTTGGCAGGTGATGTATTCACCAGATTTGCCGTTTTTCTGATAACATTCCCATATTATATTTATTGGACAGAGTAACTGGAAGGGCTCGTCCGGGATTTGAACCCGGGACCTCTCGCACCCGAAGCGAGAATCATACCCCTAGACCAACGAGCCTTGGTTTTTATTGGCATCTTCCGTGTAACACAGCTGTTTGATGCACATGTGTCTTTCTTGGAGATGTCAGCAATGCAGCAGGTAATAGAGATCATTTAGATATTTAATAGAATTAGTTCAAGACTGAAGAATGTGTGAACACAGCATTTTCCAACTTTGTAAGAAACAACCTTTGAACCAAGCTGCTGAGAACATTGAATGTTCAGAAATGCTTTGGAAGGATGGGGAACTGGAGGGGCTCGTCCGGGATTTGAACCCGGGACCTCTCGCACCCTAAGCGAGAATCATACCCCTAGACCAACGAGCCCTGTTTTCATTGTAATATTTACTCTCACAAAGCTGTCTGATGCACTTGTGGCTTTC
>NC_139697.1:53974556-53977056 GCF_964188405.1 Protomyctophum parallelum
TGGGTTCAAGTCTCCCTTTGTCTATACCCAAAACACAACCATCTTCATCTTGTGCAAGGCGTTAACGATTGGCCGTTGCATATGTGACAATAGCCTATAGGCCTACTGAGAAGTATCAGCTGGGCACCACGCTGTTAGAGACTACACATTCAGGAGTCATAGAATCATGTGACCTCTCAATAGTACTCTTGCGCAGCGGCAATTTCATAGTCAATGAAGTTCTACTGAGACGTGATTATTGCTAGTTGAAAACTTTACCCAATACCCCGCCAGGATGACTTGAAATATAGTCAGAAATGGCAATTTTTGTTAGTCTCTCAGGAGACTTTACAACTGTGAAATGTAATACATTACAATGTGTAAAGCTATTCCCTTAGTTTGACCCCTAACATGATACTTAAAGCATAATTCAAAATTGAAAATGTTGCCAGTATAAGGTGGTATCACAACTTTCAACCTTTGTAATGTGTTACTAGACAACTTTACAAATGCATCAGTGAAGACATTTCTTGGCAGGTGATGTATTCACCAGATTTGCCGTTTTTCTGATAACATTCCCATATTATATTTATTGGACAGAGTAACTGGAAGGGCTCGTCCGGGATTTGAACCCGGGACCTCTCGCACCCAAAGCGAGAATCATACCCCTAGACCAACGAGCCTTGTTATTATTTGGCATCTTCCATCTAACACAGCTGTTTGATGCACATGTGTCTTTCTTGAATATGTCAGCAATGCAGGTAATGGAGATATGAGTGTCAATTTAACCCATTAATCAACTTTCAAATGTTGCTTGGGGTGTGGGTTCAAGTCTCCCTTTGTCTATACCCAAAACACAACCATCTTCATCTTGTGCAAGGCGTTAACGATTGGCCGTTGCATATGTGACAATAGCCTATAGGCCTACTGAGAAGTATCAGCTGGGCACCACGCTGTTAGAGACTACACATTCAGGAGTCATAGAATCATGTGACCTCTCAATAGTACTCTTGCGCAGCGGCAATTTCATAGTCAATGAAGTTCTACTGAGACGTGATTATTGCTAGTTGAAAACTTTACCCAATACCCCGCCAGGATGACTTGAAATATAGTCAGAAATGGCAATTTTTGTTAGTCTCTCAGGAGACTTTACAACTGTGAAATGTAATACATTACAATGTGTAAAGCTATTCCCTTAGTTTGACCCCTAACATGATACTTAAAGCATAATTCAAAATTGAAAATGTTGCCAGTATAAGGTGGTATCACAACTTTCAACCTTTGTAATGTGTTACTAGACAACTTTACAAATGCATCAGTGAAGAAATTTCTTGGCAGGTGATGTATTCACCAGATTTGCCGTTTTTCTGATAACATTCCCATATTATATTTATTGGACAGAGTAACTGGAAGGGCTCGTCCGGGATTTGAACCCGGGACCTCTCGCACCCGAAGCGAGAATCATACCCCTAGACCAACGAGCCTTGGTTTTTATTGGCATCTTCCGTGTAACACAGCTGTTTGATGCACATGTGTCTTTCTTGGAGATGTCAGCAATGCAGCAGGTAATAGAGATCATTTAGATATTTAATAGAATTAGTTCAAGACTGAAGAATGTGTGAACACAGCATTTTCCAACTTTGTAAGAAACAACCTTTGAACCAAGCTGCTGAGAACATTGAATGTTCAGAAATGCTTTGGAAGGATGGGGAACTGGAGGGGCTCGTCCGGGATTTGAACCCGGGACCTCTCGCACCCTAAGCGAGAATCATACCCCTAGACCAACGAGCCCTGTTTTCATTGTAATATTTACTCTCACAAAGCTGTCTGATGCACTTGTGGCTTTCTTGAAGATGTCAGAGATGATGCAGGTAATGGAGATAGGAGGGTCAATTTAACCCATCAATCAACTTTCAGAAGATTGCAATTTGGCTTGGGTTGTGGGTTCAAGTTCCTCTTTGTGTTCACCCAAAATTGCTGAACAGGTGTGCTTCCAGGTAACAGCGGTAGTCGTGGCCGAGCGGTTAAGGCGATGGACTAGAAATCCATTGGGGTCTCCCCGCGCAGGTTCGAGTCCTGCCGACTACGGAGCTTTATTGTTTGTGCAACAGGTACAAACGTTGGGTGTCACTTTGTAGTGTCATGTTGATGGCTTCCATTTAAAATTCATAGAAAACTGCAGCTTTATGGTGCATAATATTGACAATGTCTGCTAGTCGTTGCTGAGTTTCTATTTTGTCTTCTTCCAGGCTACAACATATTTCTTTCCAACACATGAACTAAGGCGAGGGATGGTGAAGTGCAGTGTCAACAGTAGGGCTCGTCCGGGATTTGAACCCGGGACCTCTCGCACCCAAAGCGAGAATCATACCCCTAGACCAACGAGCCTTGTTATTATTTGGCATCTTCCATCTAACACAGCTGTTTGATGCACATGTGTCTTTCTTGAATATGTCAGCAATGCAGGTAATGGAGATATGAGTGTCAATTTAACCCATTAATCAACTTTCAAATGTTGCTT
>NC_139697.1:53989556-53992056 GCF_964188405.1 Protomyctophum parallelum
TTATATTTATTGGACAGAGTAACTGGAAGGGCTCGTCCGGGATTTGAACCCGGGACCTCTCGCACCCGAAGCGAGAATCATACCCCTAGACCAACGAGCCTTGGTTTTTATTGGCATCTTCCGTGTAACACAGCTGTTTGATGCACATGTGTCTTTCTTGGAGATGTCAGCAATGCAGCAGGTAATAGAGATCATTTAGATATTTAATAGAATTAGTTCAAGACTGAAGAATGTGTGAACACAGCATTTTCCAACTTTGTAAGAAACAACCTTTGAACCAAGCTGCTGAGAACATTGAATGTTCAGAAATGCTTTGGAAGGATGGGGAACTGGAGGGGCTCGTCCGGGATTTGAACCCGGGACCTCTCGCACCCTAAGCGAGAATCATACCCCTAGACCAACGAGCCCTGTTTTCATTGTAATATTTACTCTCACAAAGCTGTCTGATGCACTTGTGGCTTTCTTGAAGATGTCAGAGATGATGCAGGTAATGGAGATAGGAGGGTCAATTTAACCCATCAATCAACTTTCAGAAGATTGCAATTTGGCTTGGGTTGTGGGTTCAAGTTCCTCTTTGTGTTCACCCAAAATTGCTGAACAGGTGTGCTTCCAGGTAACAGCGGTAGTCGTGGCCGAGCGGTTAAGGCGATGGACTAGAAATCCATTGGGGTCTCCCCGCGCAGGTTCGAGTCCTGCCGACTACGGAGCTTTATTGTTTGTGCAACAGGTACAAACGTTGGGTGTCACTTTGTAGTGTCATGTTGATGGCTTCCATTTAAAATTCATAGAAAACTGCAGCTTTATGGTGCATAATATTGACAATGTCTGCTAGTCGTTGCTGAGTTTCTATTTTGTCTTCTTCCAGGCTACAACATATTTCTTTCCAACACATGAACTAAGGCGAGGGATGGTGAAGTGCAGTGTCAACAGTAGGGCTCGTCCGGGATTTGAACCCGGGACCTCTCGCACCCAAAGCGAGAATCATACCCCTAGACCAACGAGCCTTGTTATTATTTGGCATCTTCCATCTAACACAGCTGTTTGATGCACATGTGTCTTTCTTGAATATGTCAGCAATGCAGGTAATGGAGATATGAGTGTCAATTTAACCCATTAATCAACTTTCAAATGTTGCTTGGGGTGTGGGTTCAAGTCTCCCTTTGTCTATACCCAAAACACAACCATCTTCATCTTGTGCAAGGCGTTAACGATTGGCCGTTGCATATGTGAGAATAGCCTATAGGCCTACTGAGAAGTATCAGCTGGGCACCACGCTGTTAGAGACTACACATTCAGGAGTCATAGAATCATGTGACCTCTCAATAGTACTCTTGCGAAGCGGCAATTTCATAGTCAATGAAGTTCTACTGAGACGTGATTATTGCTAGTTGAAAACTTTACCCAATACCCCGCCAGGATGACTTGAAATATAGTCAGAAATGGCAATTTTTGTTAGTCTCTCAGGAGACTTTACAACTGTGAAATGTAATACATTACAATGTGTAAAGCTATTCCCTTAGTTTGACCCCTAACATGATACTTAAAGCATAAATCAAAATTGAAAATGTTGCCAGTATAAGGTGGTATCACAACTTTCAACCTTTGTAATGTGTTACTAGACAACTTTACAAATGCATCAGTGAAGACATTTCTTGGCAGGTGATGTATTCACCAGATTTGCCTTTTTTCTGATAACATTCCCATATTATATTTATTGGACAGAGTAACTGGAAGGGCTCGTCCGGGATTTGAACCCGGGACCTCTCGCACCCGAAGCGAGAATCATACCCCTAGACCAACGAGCCTTGGTTTTTATTGGCATCTTCCGTGTAACACAGCTGTTTGATGCACATGTGTCTTTCTTGGAGATGTCAGCAATGCAGCAGGTAATAGAGATCATTTAGATATTTAATAGAATTAGTTCAAGACTGAAGAATGTGTGAACACAGCATTTTCCAACTTTGTAAGAAACAACCTTTGAACCAAGCTGCTGAGAACATTGAATGTTCAGAAATGCTTTGGAAGGATGGGGAACTGGAGGGGCTCGTCCGGGATTTGAACCCGGGACCTCTCGCACCCTAAGCGAGAATCATACCCCTAGACCAACGAGCCCTGTTTTCATTGTAATATTTACTCTCACAAAGCTGTCTGATGCACTTGTGGCTTTCTTGAAGATGTCAGAGATGATGCAGGTAATGGAGATAGGAGGGTCAATTTAACCCATCAATCAACTTTCAGAAGATTGCAATTTGGCTTGGGTTGTGGGTTCAAGTTCCTCTTTGTGTTCACCCAAAATTGCTGAACAGGTGTGCTTCCAGGTAACAGCGGTAGTCGTGGCCGAGCGGTTAAGGCGATGGACTAGAAATCCATTGGGGTCTCCCCGCGCAGGTTCGAGTCCTGCCGACTACGGAGCTTTATTGTTTGTGCAACAGGTACAAACGTTGGGTGTCACTTTGTAGTGTCATGTTGATGGCTTCCATTTAAAATTAATAGAAAACTG
>NC_139697.1:53997056-54007056 GCF_964188405.1 Protomyctophum parallelum
AATGTGTGAACACAGCATTTTCCAACTTTGTAAGAAACAACCTTTGAACCAAGCTGCTGAGAACATTGAATGTTCAGAAATGCTTTGGAAGGATGGGGAACTGGAGGGGCTCGTCCGGGATTTGAACCCGGGACCTCTCGCACCCTAAGCGAGAATCATACCCCTAGACCAGGGGTCCTCAACTAGAAATGATGAAGGTCCACAAATATTTTTTTGAATAAGACCGAGGTCCGGTCCCATGCGCGGCGTCCATCGGAGAGCGGGGCTCTATGCCCGTTTAGTATGGTCAAGCCAAGCTTATACAAATCAGATCCCCTTCCAACCAACCAATAATGGGGTGCAGAGTGCAGGCCCGGAGTGGAACTCCAAATCCAAATCACACTGCGCGCGCGCGTAGCGCGCCAGAATTTTGGGGGCCCTTGGGGGACATTTTGGGGGCCTTTGCAGCAATTTCACATGAGAAATGTACCATCTGATGTTATTTATATTATTAACTTAAAAAAAAAAAAAAAAAAAAAAAACTTTTTTTTTTTTTTTTTTTTGGGGGGTGGTCCGCAAAGAGGTGGTCCGCGGTCCGGTCGTGGACCGCGGTCCGCCAGTTGAATACCCCTGCCCTAGACCAACGAGCCCTGTTTTCATTGTAATATTTACTCTCACAAAGCTGTCTGATGCACTTGTGGCTTTCTTGAAGATGTCAGAGATCATGCAGGTAATGGAGATAGGAGGGTCAATTTAACCCATCAATCAACTTTCAGAAGATTGCAATTTGGCTTGGGTTGTGGGTTCAAGTTCCTCTTTGTGTTCACCCAAAATTGCTGAACAGGTGTGCTTCCAGGTAACAGCGGTAGTCGTGGCCGAGTGGTTAAGGCGATGGACTTGAAATCCATTGGGGTCTCCCCGCGCAGGTTCGAGTCCTGCCGACTACGGAGCTTTATTGTTTGTGCAACAGGTACAAACGTTGGGTGTCACTTTGTAGTGTCATGTTGATGGCTTCCATTTAAAATTCATAGAAAACTGCAGCTTTATGGTGCATAATATTGACAATGTCTGCTAGTCGTTGCTGAGTTTCTATTTTGTCTTCTTCCAGGCTACAACATATTTCTTTCCAACACATGAACTAAGGCAAGGGATGGTGAAGTGCAGTGTCAACAGTAGGGCTCGTCCGGGATTTGAACCCGGGACCTCTCGCACCCAAAGCGAGAATCATACCCCTAGACCAACGAGCCTTGTTATTATTTGGCATCTTCCATCTAACACAGCTGTTTGATGCACATGTGTCTTTCTTGAATATGTCAGCAATGCAGGTAATGGAGATATGAGTGTCAATTTAACCCATTAATCAACTTTCAAATGTTGCTTGGGGTGTGGGTTCAAGTCTCCCTTTGTCTATACCCAAAACACAACCATCTTCATCTTGTGCAAGGCGTTAACGATTGGCCGTTGCATATGTGACAATAGCCTATAGGCCTACTGAGAAGTATCAGCTGGGCACCACGCTGTTAGAGACTACACATTCAGGAGTCATAGAATCATGTGACCTCTCAATAGTACTCTTGCGCAGCGGCAATTTCATAGTCAATGAAGTTCTACTGAGACGTGATTATTGCTAGTTGAAAACTTTACCCAATACCCCGCCAGGATGACTTGAAATATAGTCAGAAATGGCAATTTTTGTTAGTCTCTCAGGAGACTTTACAACTGTGAAATGTAATACATTACAATGTGTAAAGCTATTCCCTTAGTTTGACCCCTAACATGATACTTCAAGCATAATTCAAAATTGAAAATGTTGCCAGTATAAGGTGGTATCACAACTTTCAACCTTTGTAATGTGTTACTAGACAACTTTACAAATATATGCATCAGTGAAGACATTTCTTGGCAGGTGATGTATTCACCAGATTTGCCGTTTTTCTGATAACATTCCCATATTATATTTATTGGACAGAGTAACTGGAAGGGCTCGTCCGGGATTTGAACCCGGGACCTCTCGCACCCGAAGCGAGAATCATACCCCTAGACCAACGAGCCTTGGTTTTTATTGGCATCTTCCGTGTAACACAGCTGTTTGATGCACATGTGTCTTTCTTGGAGATGTCAGCAATGCAGCAGGTAATAGAGATCATTTAGATATTTAATAGAATTAGTTCAAGACTGAAGAATGTGTGAACACAGCATTTTCCAACTTTGTAAGAAACAACCTTTGAACCAAGCTGCTGAGAACATTGAATGTTCAGAAATGCTTTGGAAGGATGGGGAACTGGAGGGGCTCGTCCGGGATTTGAACCCGGGACCTCTCGCACCCTAAGCGAGAATCATACCCCTAGACCAGAGGTGTCGAACTGAACTTGGGGCGAGGGCTGCATTGGTCAAAAGGTCACTTGATGGGGGCCACAACCAGTTGCGGTCGATATCTCAGTCAGTCACTGCTAGAATATAATATATTATAATATATAATATATATTATATATAATATATATTATATATATTATATATTATATATTATATATTATATATTATATATTATATATTATATATTATATATTATATATTATATATATTCTACTGTAATTAATAAACAATGCAATAAGGATCACCAACAAAACATTTGAAAGTAAAACATTTCAATTTGAAGTAAAGACATTACTTGTCTACCTTGTTTATACCTACATCTGCTAATATGCAAAATATCTGCAGTTTCTGTTCAGTCATGTGTGGCTTTTGTTCTTATGTTTCAGGTGTTGATCACCTGAGAGCTATTACCATGTCAGCACAATATCTGCAGTTTCTGTTCAGTAATGTGTGGCTTTTGTTATGTGTCAGCTGTTGATCACTTGTCAGCAAACATTTACTTCATGCATGCATATTGCATAATCAATTAAAAAGTAAGGGAAAAAACCCAAACAGAAAAAGTTCAGCTCAAAAAATACAAATAATTGTTTTACTTCTTGCCTGACACCTGGGTTCTTTTTGCTTTAACCAACTTGTCAACATCAGGGACCAGCTTCTGAGTAGTTGAAACTTTCATAATGTCATTTAGATGTCTGTTTGTCAACTGTGAGCGCAGTTTGGATTTATTGATATTCATCACAGAGAAAGCCTGCTCACAGAGATATGTTGTGCCAAACATACTGAGGATCTTTGAGGCAAACATTTGAAATGCAGGATATTGCGGTCCCAGTTTTGTATAGAACTCCTCCACAGTGCTATTCCTAAATAATATATTATATTATTATAATTTGAGAGATGCTAGTTTTGTTTAAGAATCAAAAATCTGTATTTATAGCACGTTTAAAACAGAAGCTGACCAAAGTGTTGTAGCCTCAGGCATATAGCATATATAAAACCCATGACACAATCAGAAGCACCAATAAACATTTGAATATAGAATAATTCAATCATCAGAATCATCTTTATTGTCACATCACAGTTTTACAAGTAAAACAGTAGATTAAATTTGTTTTTGTGCATTGTTACCATCATGTTATTTTTTTCAAGAAACAAAGAGTGTTCCACACACCACAATGCCAAATACTGACTTCACTTTAATTTGTAAATGGCTACTACAACCTTTTATTTTTATGCAGTAATACAGGCCGTTTTTAGACCTGCATTACTTTCTTTTCTTTGGCGCCCCCTAAAGTTTTTTTTGTCTTATGAAGAAGGAGGATGATTGTTGTGGTTATGCAACATGATGAAAAGAGTGAATTCAGACGCTAGTTTGACACGTGGAACACACGTGGTGTTTTTTGATGTCCCGTCTTGTTTTTTGGAATCTAAATCACTAAACTCCATTATCGCTGCCTGAGTCTGTCTGTGAGTACTGTTTATCATGAGTACAACGCATATCATGGAACTCTTGTGTGTGTGAGAGAGAGAGAGAGAGAGAGAGAGAGAGAGAGGGAGGGGGGGTGTCTTAACTTCACAGCTCGGCTGTTGCAATGAGAGAGAGAGATAGAGAGAGAGAGAGAGAGGGTGTGTCTTCCGGTACTTCACAGCTCAAGTAGCAGAGACCAGCATTCCACAAATTCTTGATACTTAACACCCAACAGCTGGAGCAATTAAGGCACACGGGAAGGGAGGGGAGGCGCGCTCCCTCCTCCCTCTCCCCCTCCCTTCTGTAGCTGCTGCTCGCCTCAGAGCACTGGCTCAGAGGTAGTGTTAAATCAGGTTTTAGACACCAACCCCCGGGCCGCAGAAGACGACGTCGCGGGCCGCATGCGGCCCGCGGATCACCAGTTTGACATCCCTGCCCTAGACCAACGAGCCCTGTTTTCATTGTAATATTTACTCTCACAAAGCTGTCTGATGCACTTGTGGCTTTCTTGAAGATGTCAGAGATGATGCAGGTAATGGAGATAGGAGGGTCAATTTAACCCATCAATCAACTTTCAGAAGATTGCAATTTGGCTTGGGTTGTGGGTTCAAGTTCCTCTTTGTGTTCACCCAAAATTGCTGAACAGGTGTGCTTCCAGGTAACAGCGGTAGTCGTGGCCGAGAGGTTAAGGCGATGGACTAGAAATCCATTGGGGTCTCCCCGCGCAGGTTCGAGTCCTGCCGACTACGGAGCTTTATTGTTTGTGCAACAGGTACAAACGTTGGGTGTCACTTTGTAGTGTCATGTTGATGGCTTCCATTTAAAATTCATAGAAAACTGCAGCTTTATGGTGCATAATATTGACAATGTCTGCTAGTCGTTGCTGAGTTTCTATTTTGTCTTCTTCCAGGCTACAACATATTTCTTTCCAACACATGAACTAAGGCGAGGGATGGTGAAGTGCAGTGTCAACAGTAGGGCTCGTCCGGGATTTGAACCCGGGACCTCTCGCACCCAAAGCGAGAATCATACCCCTAGACCAAAGAGCCTTGTTATTATTTGGCATCTTCCATCTAACACAGCTGTTTGATGCACATGTGTCTTTCTTGAATATGTCAGCAATGCAGGTAATGGAGATATGAGTGTCAATTTAACCCATTAATCAACTTTCAAATGTTGCTTGGGGTGTGGGTTCAAGTCTCCCTTTGTCTATACCCAAAACACAACCATCTTCATCTTGTGCAAGGCGTTAACGATTGGCCGTTGCATATGTGACAATAGCCTATAGGCCTACTGAGAAGTATCAGCTGGGCACCACGCTGTTAGAGACTACACATTCAGGAGTCATAGAATCATGTGACCTCTCAATAGTACTCTTGCGCAGCGGCAATTTCATAGTCAATGAAGTTCTACTCAGACGTGATTATTGCTAGTTGAAAACTTTACCCAATACCCCGCCAGGATGACTTGAAATATAGTCAGAAATGGCAATTTTTGTTAGTCTCTCAGGAGACTTTACAACTGTGAAATGTAATACATTACAATGTGTAAAGCTATTCCCTTAGTTTGACCCCTAACATGATACTTAAAGCATAATTCAAAATTGAAAATGTTGCCAGTATAAGGTGGTATCACAACTTTCAACCTTTGTAATGTGTTACTAGACAACTTTACAAATGCATCAGTGAAGACATTTCTTGGCAGGTGATGTATTCACCAGATTTGCCGTTTTTCTGATAACATTCCCATATTATATTTATTGGACAGAGTAACTGGAAGGGCTCGTCCGGGATTTGAACCCGGGACCTCTCGCACCCGAAGCGAGAATCATACCCCTAGACCAACGAGCCTTGGTTTTTATTGGCATCTTCCGTGTAACACAGCTGTTTGATGCACATGTGTCTTTCTTGGAGATGTCAGCAATGCAGCAGGTAATAGAGATCATTTAGATATTTAATAGAATTAGTTCAAGACTGAAGAATGTGTGAACACAGCATTTTCCAACTTTGTAAGAAACAACCTTTGAACCAAGCTGCTGAGAACATTGAATGTTCAGAAATGCTTTGGAAGGATGGGGAACTGGAGGGGCTCGTCCGGGATTTGAACCCGGGACCTCTCGCACCCTAAGCGAGAATCATACCCCTAGACCAGGGGTCCTCAACTAGAAATGATGAAGGTCCACAAATATTTTTTTGAATAAGACCGAGGTCCGGTCCCATGCGCGGCGTCCATCGGAGAGCGGGGCTCTATGCCCGTTTAGTATGGTCAAGCCAAGCTTATACAAATCAGATCCCCTTCCAACCAACCAATAATGGGGTGCAGAGTGCAGGCCCGGAGTGGAACTCCAAATCCAAATCACACTGCGCGCGCGCGTAGCGCGCCAGAATTTTGGGGGCCCTTGGGGGACATTTTGGGGGCCTTTGCAGCAATTTCACATGAGAAATGTACCATCTGATGTTATTTATATTATTAACTTAAAAAAAAAAAAAAAAAAAAAAAACTTTTTTTTTTTTTTTTTTTTGGGGGGTGGTCCGCAAAGAGGTGGTCCGCGGTCCGGTCGTGGACCGCGGTCCGCCAGTTGAATACCCCTGCCCTAGACCAACGAGCCCTGTTTTCATTGTAATATTTACTCTCACAAAGCTGTCTGATGCACTTGTGGCTTTCTTGAAGATGTCAGAGATCATGCAGGTAATGGAGATAGGAGGGTCAATTTAACCCATCAATCAACTTTCAGAAGATTGCAATTTGGCTTGGGTTGTGGGTTCAAGTTCCTCTTTGTGTTCACCCAAAATTGCTGAACAGGTGTGCTTCCAGGTAACAGCGGTAGTCGTGGCCGAGTGGTTAAGGCGATGGACTTGAAATCCATTGGGGTCTCCCCGCGCAGGTTCGAGTCCTGCCGACTACGGAGCTTTATTGTTTGTGCAACAGGTACAAACGTTGGGTGTCACTTTGTAGTGTCATGTTGATGGCTTCCATTTAAAATTCATAGAAAACTGCAGCTTTATGGTGCATAATATTGACAATGTCTGCTAGTCGTTGCTGAGTTTCTATTTTGTCTTCTTCCAGGCTACAACATATTTCTTTCCAACACATGAACTAAGGCAAGGGATGGTGAAGTGCAGTGTCAACAGTAGGGCTCGTCCGGGATTTGAACCCGGGACCTCTCGCACCCAAAGCGAGAATCATACCCCTAGACCAACGAGCCTTGTTATTATTTGGCATCTTCCATCTAACACAGCTGTTTGATGCACATGTGTCTTTCTTGAATATGTCAGCAATGCAGGTAATGGAGATATGAGTGTCAATTTAACCCATTAATCAACTTTCAAATGTTGCTTGGGGTGTGGGTTCAAGTCTCCCTTTGTCTATACCCAAAACACAACCATCTTCATCTTGTGCAAGGCGTTAACGATTGGCCGTTGCATATGTTGCATATGGCCGTTGCATATCAGCTGGGCACCACGCAGTTAGAGACTACACATTCAGGAGTCATAGAATCATGTGACCTCTCAATAGTACTCTTGCGCAGCGGCAATTTCATAGTCAATGAAGTTCTACTGAGACGTGATTATTGCTAGTTGAAAACTTTACCCAATACCCCGCCAGGATGACTTGAAATATAGTCAGAAATGGCAATTTTTGTTAGTCTCTCAGGAGACTTTACAACTGTGAAATGTAATACATTACAATGTGTAAAGCTATTCCCTTAGTTTGACCCCTAACATGATACTTCAAGCATAATTCAAAATTGAAAATGTTGCCAGTATAAGGTGGTATCACAACTTTCAACCTTTGTAATGTGTTACTAGACAACTTTACAAATATATGCATCAGTGAAGACATTTCTTGGCAGGTGATGTATTCACCAGATTTGCCGTTTTTCTGATAACATTCCCATATTATATTTATTGGACAGAGTAACTGGAAGGGCTCGTCCGGGATTTGAACCCGGGACCTCTCGCACCCGAAGCGAGAATCATACCCCTAGACCAACGAGCCTTGGTTTTTATTGGCATCTTCCGTGTAACACAGCTGTTTGATGCACATGTGTCTTTCTTGGAGATGTCAGCAATGCAGCAGGTAATAGAGATCATTTAGATATTTAATAGAATTAGTTCAAGACTGAAGAATGTGTGAACACAGCATTTTCCAACTTTGTAAGAAACAACCTTTGAACCAAGCTGCTGAGAACATTGAATGTTCAGAAATGCTTTGGAAGGATGGGGAACTGGAGGGGCTCGTCCGGGATTTGAACCCGGGACCTCTCGCACCCTAAGCGAGAATCATACCCCTAGACCAGAGGTGTCGAACTGAACTTGGGGCGAGGGCTGCATTGGTCAAAAGGTCACTTGATGGGGGCCACAACCAGTTGCGGTCGATATCTCAGTCAGTCACTGCTAGAATATAATATATTATAATATATAATATATATTATATATAATATATATTATATATATTATATATTATATATTATATATTATATATTATATATTATATATTATATATTATATATTATATATTATATATTATATATTATATATATTCTACTGTAATTAATAAACAATGCAATAAGGATCACCAACAAAACATTTGAAAGTAAAACATTTCAATTTGAAGTAAAGACATTACTTGTCTACCTTGTTTATACCTACATCTGCTAATATGCAAAATATCTGCAGTTTCTGTTCAGTCATGTGTGGCTTTTGTTCTTATGTTTCAGGTGTTGATCACCTGAGAGCTATTACCATGTCAGCACAATATCTGCAGTTTCTGTTCAGTAATGTGTGGCTTTTGTTATGTGTCAGCTGTTGATCACTTGTCAGCAAACATTTACTTCATGCATGCATATTGCATAATCAATTAAAAAGTAAGGGAAAAAACCCAAACAGAAAAAGTTCAGCTCAAAAAATACAAATAATTGTTTTACTTCTTGCCTGACACCTGGGTTCTTTTTGCTTTAACCAACTTGTCAACATCAGGGACCAGCTTCTGAGTAGTTGAAACTTTCATAATGTCATTTAGATGTCTGTTTGTCAACTGTGAGCGCAGTTTGGATTTATTGATATTCATCACAGAGAAAGCCTGCTCACAGAGATATGTTGTGCCAAACATACTGAGGATCTTTGAGGCAAACATTTGAAATGCAGGATATTGCGGTCCCAGTTTTGTATAGAACTCCTCCACAGTGCTATTCCTAAATAATATATTATATTATTATAATTTGAGAGATGCTAGTTTTGTTTAAGAATCAAAAATCTGTATTTATAGCACGTTTAAAACAGAAGCTGACCAAAGTGTTGTAGCCTCAGGCATATAGCATATATAAAACCCATGACACAATCAGAAGCACCAATAAACATTTGAATATAGAATAATTCAATCATCAGAATCATCTTTATTGTCACATCACAGTTTTACAAGTAAAACAGTAGATTAAATTTGTTTTTGTGCATTGTTACCATCATGTTATTTTTTTCAAGAAACAAAGAGTGTTCCACACACCACAATGCCAAATACTGACTTCACTTTAATTTGTAAATGGCTACTACAACCTTTTATTTTTATGCAGTAATACAGGCCGTTTTTAGACCTGCATTACTTTCTTTTCTTTGGCGCCCCCTAAAGTTTTTTTTGTCTTATGAAGAAGGAGGATGATTGTTGTGGTTATGCAACATGATGAAAAGAGTGAATTCAGACGCTAGTTTGACACGTGGAACACACGTGGTGTTTTTTGATGTCCCGTCTTGTTTTTTGGAATCTAAATCACTAAACTCCATTATCGCTGCCTGAGTCTGTCTGTGAGTACTGTTTATCATGAGTACAACGCATATCATGGAACTCTTGTGTGTGTGAGAGAGAGAGAGAGAGAGAGAGAGAGAGAGAGGGAGGGGGGGTGTCTTAACTTCACAGCTCGGCTGTTGCAATGAGAGAGAGAGATAGAGAGAGAGAGAGAGAGGGTGTGTCTTCCGGTACTTCACAGCTCAAGTAGCAGAGACCAGCATTCCACAAATTCTTGATACTTAACACCCAACAGCTGGAGCAATTAAGGCACACGGGAAGGGAGGGGAGGCGCGCTCCCTCCTCCCTCTCCCCCTCCCTTCTGTAGCTGCTGCTCGCCTCAGAGCACTGGCTCAGAGGTAGTGTTAAATCAGGTTTTAGACACCAACCCCCGGGCCGCAGAAG
>NC_139697.1:54009556-54019556 GCF_964188405.1 Protomyctophum parallelum
GTTCGAGTCCTGCCGACTACGGAGCTTTATTGTTTGTGCAACAGGTACAAACGTTGGGTGTCACTTTGTAGTGTCATGTTGATGGCTTCCATTTAAAATTCATAGAAAACTGCAGCTTCATGGTGCATAATATTGACAATGTCTGCTAGTCGTTGCTGAGTTTCTATTTTGTCTTCTTCCAGGCTACAACATATTTCTTTCCAACACATGAACTAAGGCAAGGGATGGTGAAGTGCAGTGTCAACAGTAGGGCTCGTCCGGGATTTGAACCCGGGACCTCTCGCACCCAAAGCGAGAATCATACCCCTAGACCAACGAGCCTTGTTATTATTTGGCATCTTCCATCTAACACAGCTGTTTGATGCACATGTGTCTTTCTTGAATATGTCAGCAATGCAGGTAATGGAGATATGAGTGTCAATTTAACCCATTAATCAACTTTCAAATGTTGCTTGGGGTGTGGGTTCAAGTCTCCCTTTGTCTATACCCAAAACACAACCATCTTCATCTTGTGCAAGGCGTTAACGATTGGCCGTTGCATATGTGACAATAGCCTATAGGCCTACTGAGAAGTATCAGCTGGGCACCACGCAGTTAGAGACTACACATTCAGGAGTCATAGAATCATGTGACCTCTCAATAGTACTCTTGCGCAGCGGCAATTTCATAGTCAATGAAGTTCTACTGAGACGTGATTATTGCTAGTTGAAAACTTTACCCAATACCCCGCCAGGATGACTTGAAATATAGTCAGAAATGGCAATTTTTGTTAGTCTCTCAGGAGACTTTACAACTGTGAAATGTAATACATTACAATGTGTAAAGCTATTCCCTTAGTTTGACCCCTAACATGATACTTCAAGCATAATTCAAAATTGAAAATGTTGCCAGTATAAGGTGGTATCACAACTTTCAACCTTTGTAATGTGTTACTAGACAACTTTACAAATATATGCATCAGTGAAGACATTTCTTGGCAGGTGATGTATTCACCAGATTTGCCGTTTTTCTGATAACATTCCCATATTATATTTATTGGACAGAGTAACTGGAAGGGCTCGTCCGGGATTTGAACCCGGGACCTCTCGCACCCGAAGCGAGAATCATACCCCTAGACCAACGAGCCTTGGTTTTTATTGGCATCTTCCGTGTAACACAGCTGTTTGATGCACATGTGTCTTTCTTGGAGATGTCAGCAATGCAGCAGGTAATAGAGATCATTTAGATATTTAATAGAATTAGTTCAAGACTGAAGAATGTGTGAACACAGCATTTTCCAACTTTGTAAGAAACAACCTTTGAACCAAGCTGCTGAGAACATTGAATGTTCAGAAATGCTTTGGAAGGATGGGGAACTGGAGGGGCTCGTCCGGGATTTGAACCCGGGACCTCTCGCACCCTAAGCGAGAATCATACCCCTAGACCAGAGGTGTCGAACTGAACTTGGGGCGAGGGCTGCATTGGTCAAAAGGTCACTTGATGGGGGCCACAACCAGTTGCGGTCGATATCTCAGTCAGTCACTGCTAGAATATAATATATTATAATATATAATATATATTATATATAATATATATAATATATATTATATATATTATATATATTATATATTATATATTATATATTATATATTATATATTATATATTATATATTATATATTATATATTATATATATTCTACTGTAATTAATAAACAATGCAATAAGGATCACCAACAAAACATTTGAAAGTAAAACATTTCAATTTGAAGTAAAGACATTACTTGTCTACCTTGTTTATACCTACATCTGCTAATATGCAAAATATCTGCAGTTTCTGTTCAGTCATGTGTGGCTTTTGTTCTTATGTTTCAGGTGTTGATCACCTGAGAGCTATTACCATGTCAGCACAATATCTGCAGTTTCTGTTCAGTAATGTGTGGCTTTTGTTATGTGTCAGCTGTTGATCACTTGTCAGCAAACATTTACTTCATGCATGCATATTGCATAATCAATTAAAAAGTAAGGGAAAAAACCCAAACAGAAAAAGTTCAGCTCAAAAAATACAAATAATTGTTTTACTTCTTGCCTGACACCTGGGTTCTTTTTGCTTTAACCAACTTGTCAACATCAGGGACCAGCTTCTGAGTAGTTGAAACTTTCATAATGTCATTTAGATGTCTGTTTGTCAACTGTGAGCGCAGTTTGGATTTATTGATATTCATCACAGAGAAAGCCTGCTCACAGAGATATGTTGTGCCAAACATACTGAGGATCTTTGAGGCAAACATTTGAAATGCAGGATATTGCGGTCCCAGTTTTGTATAGAACTCCTCCACAGTGCTATTCCTAAATAATATATTATATTATTATAATTTGAGAGATGCTAGTTTTGTTTAAGAATCAAAAATCTGTATTTATAGCACGTTTAAAACAGAAGCTGACCAAAGTGTTGTAGCCTCAGGCATATAGCATATATAAAACCCATGACACAATCAGAAGCACCAATAAACATTTGAATATAGAATAATTCAATCATCAGAATCATCTTTATTGTCACATCACAGTTTTACAAGTAAAACAGTAGATTAAATTTGTTTTTGTGCATTGTTACCATCATGTTATTTTTTTCAAGAAACAAAGAGTGTTCCACACACCACAATGCCAAATACTGACTTCACTTTAATTTGTAAATGGCTACTACAACCTTTTATTTTTATGCAGTAATACAGGCCGTTTTTAGACCTGCATTACTTTCTTTTCTTTGGCGCCCCCTAAAGTTTTTTTTGTCTTATGAAGAAGGAGGATGATTGTTGTGGTTATGCAACATGATGAAAAGAGTGAATTCAGACGCTAGTTTGACACGTGGAACACACGTGGTGTTTTTTGATGTCCCGTCTTGTTTTTTGGAATCTAAATCACTAAACTCCATTATCGCTGCCTGAGTCTGTCTGTGAGTACTGTTTATCATGAGTACAACGCATATCATGGAACTCTTGTGTGTGTGAGAGAGAGAGAGAGAGAGAGAGAGAGAGAGAGGGAGGGGGGGTGTCTTAACTTCACAGCTCGGCTGTTGCAATGAGAGAGAGAGATAGAGAGAGAGAGAGAGAGGGTGTGTCTTCCGGTACTTCACAGCTCAAGTAGCAGAGACCAGCATTCCACAAATTCTTGATACTTAACACCCAACAGCTGGAGCAATTAAGGCACACGGGAAGGGAGGGGAGGCGCGCTCCCTCCTCCCTCTCCCCCTCCCTTCTGTAGCTGCTGCTCGCCTCAGAGCACTGGCTCAGAGGTAGTGTTAAATCAGGTTTTAGACACCAACCCCCGGGCCGCAGAAGACGACGTCGCGGGCCGCATGCGGCCCGCGGATCACCAGTTTGACATCCCTGCCCTAGACCAACGAGCCCTGTTTTCATTGTAATATTTACTCTCACAAAGATGTCTGATGCACTTGTGGCTTTCTTGAAGATGTCAGAGATGATGCAGGTAATGGAGATAGGAGGGTCAATTTAACCCATCAATCAACTTTCAGAAGATTGCAATTTGGCTTGGGTTGTGGGTTCAAGTTCCTCTTTGTGTTCACCCAAAATTGCTGAACAGGTGTGCTTCCAGGTAACAGCGGTAGTCGTGGCCGAGAGGTTAAGGCGATGGACTAGAAATCCATTGGGGTCTCCCCGCGCAGGTTCGAGTCCTGCCGACTACGGAGCTTTATTGTTTGTGCAACAGGTACAAACGTTGGGTGTCACTTTGTAGTGTCATGTTGATGGCTTCCATTTAAAATTCATAGAAAACTGCAGCTTTATGGTGCATAATATTGACAATGTCTGCTAGTCGTTGCTGAGTTTCTATTTTGTCTTCTTCCAGGCTACAACATATTTCTTTCCAACACATGAACTAAGGCGAGGGATGGTGAAGTGCAGTGTCAACAGTAGGGCTCGTCCGGGATTTGAACCCGGGACCTCTCGCACCCAAAGCGAGAATCATACCCCTAGACCAAAGAGCCTTGTTATTATTTGGCATCTTCCATCTAACACAGCTGTTTGATGCACATGTGTCTTTCTTGAATATGTCAGCAATGCAGGTAATGGAGATATGAGTGTCAATTTAACCCATTAATCAACTTTCAAATGTTGCTTGGGGTGTGGGTTCAAGTCTCCCTTTGTCTATACCCAAAACACAACCATCTTCATCTTGTGCAAGGCGTTAACGATTGGCCGTTGCATATGTGACAATAGCCTATAGGCCTACTGAGAAGTATCAGCTGGGCACCACGCTGTTAGAGACTACACATTCAGGAGTCATAGAATCATGTGACCTCTCAATAGTACTCTTGCGCAGCGGCAATTTCATAGTCAATGAAGTTCTACTCAGACGTGATTATTGCTAGTTGAAAACTTTACCCAATACCCCGCCAGGATGACTTGAAATATAGTCAGAAATGGCAATTTTTGTTAGTCTCTCAGGAGACTTTACAACTGTGAAATGTAATACATTACAATGTGTAAAGCTATTCCCTTAGTTTGACCCCTAACATGATACTTAAAGCATAATTCAAAATTGAAAATGTTGCCAGTATAAGGTGGTATCACAACTTTCAACCTTTGTAATGTGTTACTAGACAACTTTACAAATGCATCAGTGAAGACATTTCTTGGCAGGTGATGTATTCACCAGATTTGCCGTTTTTCTGATAACATTCCCATATTATATTTATTGGACAGAGTAACTGGAAGGGCTCGTCCGGGATTTGAACCCGGGACCTCTCGCACCCGAAGCGAGAATCATACCCCTAGACCAACGAGCCTTGGTTTTTATTGGCATCTTCCGTGTAACACAGCTGTTTGATGCACATGTGTCTTTCTTGGAGATGTCAGCAATGCAGCAGGTAATAGAGATCATTTAGATATTTAATAGAATTAGTTCAAGACTGAAGAATGTGTGAACACAGCATTTTCCAACTTTGTAAGAAACAACCTTTGAACCAAGCTGCTGAGAACATTGAATGTTCAGAAATGCTTTGGAAGG
This sequence comes from Protomyctophum parallelum, assembly GCF_964188405.1. Classification (NCBI taxonomy): domain Eukaryota; kingdom Metazoa; phylum Chordata; class Actinopteri; order Myctophiformes; family Myctophidae; genus Protomyctophum; species Protomyctophum parallelum. Next base: position 54,014,558 of record NC_139697.1, read on the forward strand.
ATGGGGAACTGGAGGGGCTCGTCCGGGATTTGAACCCGGGACATCTCGCACCCTAAGCGAGAATCATACCCCTAGACCAACGAGCCCTGTTTTCATTGTAATATTTACTCTCACAAAGCTGTCTGATGCACTTGTGGCTTTCTTGAAGATGTCAGAGATGATGCAGGTAATGGAGATAGGAGGGTCAATTTAACCCATCAATCAACTTTCAGAAGATTGCAATTTGGCTTGGGTTGTGGGTTCAAGTTCCTCTTTGTGTTCACCCAAAATTGCTGAACAGGTGTGCTTCCAGGTAACAGCGGTAGTCGTGGCCGAGCGGTTAAGGCGATGGACTAGAAATCCATTGGGGTCTCCCCGCGCAGGTTCGAGTCCTGCCGACTACGGAGCTTTATTGTTTGTGCAACAGGTACAAACGTTGGGTGTCACTTTGTAGTGTCATGTTGATGGCTTCCATTTAAAATTCATAGAAAACTGCAGCTTTATGGTGCATAATATTGACAATGTCTGCTAGTCGTTGCTGAGTTTCTATTTTGTCTTCTTCCAGGCTACAACATATTTCTTTCCAACACATGAACTAAGGCGAGGGATGGTGAAGTGCAGTGTCAACAGTAGGGCTCGTCCGGGATTTGAACCCGGGACCTCTCGCACCCAAAGCGAGAATCATACCCCTAGACCAACGAGCCTTGTTATTATTTGGCATCTTCCATCTAACACAGCTGTTTGATGCACATGTGTCTTTCTTGAATATGTCAGCAATGCAGGTAATGGAGATATGAGTGTCAATTTAACCCATTAATCAACTTTCAAATGTTGCTTGGGGTGTGGGTTCAAGTCTCCCTTTGTCTATACCCAAAACACAACCATCTTCATCTTGTGCAAGGCGTTAACGATTGGCCGTTGCATATGTGACAATAGCCTATAGACCGATTCCGTACCGGTTTCATGGTCGCAGCCTACGTATTTCCTGTAGGCGGACTCGACGTAGCTGCGGGGGTAAAACCCTCACCAGGCGCACCTCTTCCACTACAGTGAACGGCAGAGTGACTGATGTTAGTTTGCCTCAAACTTTACTCCTTTACCTGCTTTTTTACTAACACTAACATTACAAAGATGCCCAGAACATCGAGATGAACCTGTGTAGTTTATGGCTGCTCCAACAGTAGTGGCAACATAACAAATAAAATAAAACGGAATGTCTAATATCCACCGCGATGGCTGAGACCAGAGCCATTGAGTAATGGTTGAGACAAAGCAGTGAAGAATCCTGCAAGATACATAATTTCAGTCTTACCCAATACCCAATCTTTCTGTTTTATGAACACAAGGCTGCTGTATTTTATACCTCATACTAAGCATTTAAAGTATGAGGTATAAAGTACAGCAGCCTTGTGTTAATAAAACAGAAATATTTGGTATTGGGTAAGACTGGCGTTATGTATCTTTCACTGCTTTGTCTCAACCATTACTCAATGGCTCTGGTCTCCGCCATCGCGGTGGATATTAGACATTCCGTTTTTATTTTATTTGTTATGTTGCCACTACTGTTGGAGCAGCCATAAACTACAAAGGTTCATCTCGATGTTCTGGCCATCTTTGTAATGTTAGTGTTAGTAAAAAATCAGGTAAAGGAGTAAAGTTTGAGGCAAACTAACAGTCACTCTGCCGTTCACTGTAGTGGAAGAGGTGCGCCTGGTGAGGGTTTTGCTCCCGCAGCTATGTCGAGTCCGCCTACAGGAAACACGTAGGCTGCGACCATGAAACCGGTCTATAGGCCTACTGAGAAGTATCAGCTGGGCACCACGCTGTTAGAGACTACACATTCAGGAGTCATAGAATCATGTGACCTCTCAATAGTACTCTTGCGCAGCGGCAATTTCATAGTCAATGAAGTTCTACTGAGACGTGATTATTGCTAGTTGAAAACTTTACCCAATACCCCGCAAGGATGACTTGAAATATAGTCAGAAATGGCAATTTTTGTTAGTCTCTCAGGAGACTTTACAACTGTGAAATGTAATACATTACAATGTGTAAAGCTATTCCCTTAGTTTGACCCCTAACATGATACTTAAAGCATAATTCAAAATTGAAAATGTTGCCAGTATATGGTGGTATCACAACTTTCAACCTTTGTAATGTGTTACTAGACAACTTTACAAATGCATCAGTGAAGACATTTCTTGGCAGGTGATGTATTCACCAGATTTGCCGTTTTTCTGATAACATTCCCATATTATATTTATTGGACAGAGTAACTGGAAGGGCTCGTCCGGGATTTGAACCCGGGACCTCTCGCACCCGAAGCGAGAATCATACCCCTAGACCAACGAGCCTTGGTTTTTATTGGCATCTTCCGTGTAACACAGCTGTTTGATGCACATGTGTCTTTCTTGGAGATGTCAGCAGGTAATAGAGATCATTTAGATATTTAATAGAATTAGTTCAAGACTGAAGAATGTGTGAACACAGCATTTTCCAACTTTGTAAGAAACAACCTTTGAACCAAGCTGCTGAGAACATTGAATGTTCAGAAATGCTTTGGAAGGATGGGGAACTGGAGGGGCTCGTCCGGGATTTGAACCCGGGACATCTCGCACCCTAAGCGAGAATCATACCCCTAGACCAACGAGCCCTGTTTTCATTGTAATATTTACTCTCACAAAGCTGTCTGATGCACTTGTGGCTTTCTTGAAGATGTCAGAGATGATGCAGGTAATGGAGATAGGAGGGTCAATTTAACCCATCAATCAACTTTCAGAAGATTGCAATTTGGCTTGGGTTGTGGGTTCAAGTTCCTCTTTGTGTTCACCCAAAATTGCTGAACAGGTGTGCTTCCAGGTAACAGCGGTAGTCGTGGCCGAGCGGTTAAGGCGATGGACTAGAAATCCATTGGGGTCTCCCCGCGCAGGTTCGAGTCCTGCCGACTACGGAGCTTTATTGTTTGTGCAACAGGTACAAACGTTGGGTGTCACTTTGTAGTGTCATGTTGATGGCTTCCATTTAAAATTCATAGAAAACTGCAGCTTTATGGTGCATAATATTGACAATGTCTGCTAGTCGTTGCTGAGTTTCTATTTTGTCTTCTTCCAGGCTACAACATATTTCTTTCCAACACATGAACTAAGGCAAGGGATGGTGAAGTGCAGTGTCAACAGTAGGGCTCATCCGGGATTTGAACCCGGGACCTCTCGCACCCAAAGCGAGAATCATACCCCTAGTCCAACGAGCCTTGTTATTATTTGGCATCTTCCATCTAACACAGCTGTTTGATGCACATGTGTCTTTCTTGAATATGTCAGCAATGCCGGTAATGGAGATATGAGTGTCAATTTAACCCATTAATCAACTTTCAAATGTTGCTTGGGGTGAGGGTTCAAGTCTCCCTTTGTCTATACCCAAAACACAACCATCTTCATCTTGTGCAAGGCGTTAACGATTGGCCGTTGCATATGTGACAATAGCCTATAGGCCTACTGAGAAGTATCAGCTGGGCACCACGCTGTTAGAGACTACACATTCAGGAGTCATAGAATCATGTGACCTCTCAATAGTACTCTTGCGCAGCGGCAATTTCATAGTCAATGAAGTTCTACTGAGACGTGATTATTGCTAGTTGAAAACTTTACCCAATACCCCGCCAGGATGACTTGAAATATAGTCAGAAATGGCAATTTTTGTTAGTCTCTCAGGAGACTTTACAACTGTGAAATGTAATACATTACAATGTGTAAAGCTATTCCCTTAGTTTGACCCCTAACATGATACTTAAAGCATAATTCAAAATTGAAAATGTTGCCAGTATATGGTGGTATCACAACTTTCAACCTTTGTAATGTGTTACTGGACAACTTTACAAATGCATCAGTGAAGACATTTCTTGGCAGGTGATGTATTCACCAGATTTGCCGTTTTTCTGATAACATTCCCATATTATATTTATTGGACAGAGTAACTGGAAGGGCTCGTCCGGGATTTGAACCCGGGACCTCTCGCACCCGAAGCGAGAATCATACCCCTAGACCAACGAGCCTTGGTTTTTATTGGCATCTTCCGTGTAACACAGCTGTTTGATGCACATGTGTCTTTCTTGGAGATGTCAGCAATGCAGCAGGTAATAGAGATCATTTAGATATTTAATAGAATTAGTTCAAGACTGAAGAATGTGTGAACACAGCATTTTCCAACTTTGTAAGAAACAACCTTTGAACCAAGCTGCTGAGATCATTGAATGTTCAGAAATGCTTTGGAAGGATGGGGAACTGGAGGGGCTCGTCCGGGATTTGAACCCGGGACCTCTCGCACCCTAAGCGAGAATCATACCCCTAGACCAACGAGCCCTGTTTTCATTGTAATATTTACTCTCACAAAGCTGTCTGATGCACTTGTGGCTTTCTTGAAGATGTCAGAGATGATGCAGGTAATGGAGATAGGAGGGTCAATTTAACCCATCAATCAACTTTCAGAAGATTGCAATTTGGCTTGGGTTGTGGGTTCAAGTTCCTCTTTGTGGACTAGAAATCCATTGGGATCTCCCCGCGCAGGTTCGAGTCCTGCCGACTACGGAGCTTTATTGTTTGTGCAACAGGTACAAACGTTGGGTGTCACTTTGTAGTGTCATGTTGATGGCTTCCATTTAAAATTCATAGAAAACTGCAGCTTTATGGTGCATAATAGTCGTTGCTGAGTTTCTATTTTGTCTTCTTCCAGGCTACAACATATTTCTTTCCAACACATGAACTAAGGCGAGGGATGGTGAAGTGCAGTGTCAACAGTAGGGCTCGTCCGGGATTTGAACCCGGGACCTCTCACACCCAAAGCGAGAATCATACCCCTAGACCAACGAGCCTTGTTATTATTTGGCATCTTCCATCTAACACAGCTGTTTGATGCACATGTGTCTTTCTTGAATATGTCAGCAATGCAGGTAATGGAGATATGAGTGTCAATTTAACCCATTAATCAACTTTCAAATGTTGCTTGGGGTGTGGGTTCAAGTCTC
>NC_139697.1:54037056-54067056 GCF_964188405.1 Protomyctophum parallelum
AGAAAACTGCAGCTTTATGGTGCATAATAGTCGTTGCTGAGTTTCTATTTTGTCTTCTTCCAGGCTACAACATATTTCTTTCCAACACATGAACTAAGGCGAGGGATGGTGAAGTGCAGTGTCAACAGTAGGGCTCGTCCGGGATTTGAACCCGGGACCTCTCGCACCCAAAGCGAGAATCATACCCCTAGACCAACGAGCCTTGTTATTATTTGGCATCTTCCATCTAACACAGCTGTTTGATGCACATGTGTCTTTCTTGAATATGTCAGCAATGCAGGTAATGGAGATATGAGTGTCAATTTAACCCATTAATCAACTTTCAAATGTTGCTTGGGGTGTGGGTTCAAGTCTCCCTTTGTCTATACCCAAAACACAACCATCTTCATCTTGTGCAAGGCGTTAACGATTGGCCGTTGCATATGTGACAATAGCCTATAGACCGATTCCGTACCGGTTTCATGGTCGCAGCCTACGTATTTCCTGTAGGCGGACTCGACGTAGCTGCGGGGGTAAAACCCTCACCAGGCGCACCTCTTCCACTACAGTGAACGGCAGAGTGACTGATGTTAGTTTGCCTCAAACTTTACTCCTTTACCTGCTTTTTTACTAACACTAACATTACAAAGATGCCCAGAACATCGAGATGAACCTGTGTAGTTTATGGCTGCTCCAACAGTAGTGGCAACATAACAAATAAAATAAAACGGAATGTCTAATATCCACCGCGATGGCTGAGACCAGAGCCATTGAGTAATGGTTGAGACAAAGCAGTGAAGAATCCTGCAAGATACATAATTTCAGTCTTACCCAATACCCAATCTTTCTGTTTTATGAACACAAGGCTGCTGTATTTTATACCTCATACTAAGCATTTAAAGTATGAGGTATAAAGTACAGCAGCCTTGTGTTAATAAAACAGAAATATTTGGTATTGGGTAAGACTGGCGTTATGTATCTTTCACTGCTTTGTCTCAACCATTACTCAATGGCTCTGGTCTCCGCCATCGCGGTGGATATTAGACATTCCGTTTTTATTTTATTTGTTATGTTGCCACTACTGTTGGAGCAGCCATAAACTACAAAGGTTCATCTCGATGTTCTGGCCATCTTTGTAATGTTAGTGTTAGTAAAAAATCAGGTAAAGGAGTAAAGTTTGAGGCAAACTAACAGTCACTCTGCCGTTCACTGTAGTGGAAGAGGTGCGCCTGGTGAGGGTTTTGCTCCCGCAGCTATGTCGAGTCCGCCTACAGGAAACACGTAGGCTGCGACCATGAAACCGGTACGGAATCGGTCTATAGGCCTACTGAGAAGTATCAGCTGGGCACCACGCTGTTAGAGACTACACATTCAGGAGTCATAGAATCATGTGACCTCTCAATAGTACTCTTGCGCAGCGGCAATTTCATAGTCAATGAAGTTCTACTGAGAAGTGATTATTGCTAGTTGAAAACTTTACCCAATACCCCGCCAGGATGACTTGAAATATAGTCAGAAATGGCAATTTTTGTTAGTCTCTCAGGAGACTTTACAACTGTGAAATGTAATACATTACAATGTGTAAAGCTATTCCCTTAGTTTGACCCCTAACATGATACTTAAAGCATAATTCAAAATTGAAAATGTTGCCAGTATATGGTGGTATCACAACTTTCAACCTTTGTAATGTGTTACTAGACAACTTTACAAATGCATCAGTGAAGACATTTCTTGGCAGGTGATGTATTCACCAGATTTGCCGTTTTTCTGATAACATTCCCATATTATATTTATTGGACAGAGTAACTGGAAGGGCTCGTCCGGGATTTGAACCCGGGACCTCTCGCACCCGAAGCGAGAATCATACCCCTAGACCAACGAGCCTTGGTTTTTATTGGCATCTTCCGTGTAACACAGCTGTTTGATGCACATGTGTCTTTCTTGGAGATGTCAGCAATGCAGCAGGTAATAGAGATCATTTAGATATTTAATAGAATTAGTTCAAGACTGAAGAATGTGTGAACACAGCATTTTCCAACTTTGTAAGAAACAACCTTTGAACCAAGCTGCTGAGAACATTGAATGTTCAGAAATGCTTTGGAAGGATGGGGAACTGGAGGGGCTCGTCCGGGATTTGAACCCGGGACATCTCGCACCCTAAGCGAGAATCATACCCCTAGACCAACGAGCCCTGTTTTCATTGTAATATTTACTCTCACAAAGCTGTCTGATGCACTTGTGGCTTTCTTGAAGATGTCAGAGATGATGCAGGTAATGGAGATAGGAGGGTCAATTTAACCCATCAATCAACTTTCAGAAGATTGCAATTTGGCTTGGGTTGTGGGTTCAAGTTCCTCTTTGTGTTCACCCAAAATTGCTGAACAGGTGTGCTTCCAGGTAACAGCGGTAGTCGTGGCCGAGCGGTTAAGGCGATGGACTAGAAATCCATTGGGGTCTCCCCGCGCAGGTTCGAGTCCTGCCGACTACGGAGCTTTATTGTTTGTGCAACAGGTACAAACGTTGGGTGTCACTTTGTAGTGTCATGTTGATGGCTTCCATTTAAAATTCATAGAAAACTGCAGCTTTATGGTGCATAATATTGACAATGTCTGCTAGTCGTTGCTGAGTTTCTATTTTGTCTTCTTCCAGGCTACAACATATTTCTTTCCAACACATGAACTAAGGCAAGGGATGGTGAAGTGCAGTGTCAACAGTAGGGCTCATCCGGGATTTGAACCCGGGACCTCTCGCACCCAAAGCGAGAATCATACCCCTAGTCCAACGAGCCTTGTTATTATTTGGCATCTTCCATCTAACACAGCTGTTTGATGCACATGTGTCTTTCTTGAATATGTCAGCAATGCCGGTAATGGAGATATGAGTGTCAATTTAACCCATTAATCAACTTTCAAATGTTGCTTGGGGTGAGGGTTCAAGTCTCCCTTTGTCTATACCCAAAACACAACCATCTTCATCTTGTGCAAGGCGTTAACGATTGGCCGTTGCATATGTGACAATAGCCTATAGGCCTACTGAGAAGTATCAGCTGGGCACCACGCTGTTAGAGACTACACATTCAGGAGTCATAGAATCATGTGACCTCTCAATAGTACTCTTGCGCAGCGGCAATTTCATAGTCAATGAAGTTCTACTGAGACGTGATTATTGCTAGTTGAAAACTTTACCCAATACCCCGCCAGGATGACTTGAAATATAGTCAGAAATGGCAATTTTTGTTAGTCTCTCAGGAGACTTTACAACTGTGAAATGTAATACATTACAATGTGTAAAGCTATTCCCTTAGTTTGACCCCTAACATGATACTTAAAGCATAATTCAAAATTGAAAATGTTGCCAGTATATGGTGGTATCACAACTTTCAACCTTTGTAATGTGTTACTAGACAACTTTACAAATGCATCAGTGAAGACATTTCTTGGCAGGTGATGTATTCACCAGATTTGCCGTTTTTCTGATAACATTCCCATATTATATTTATTGGACAGAGTAACTGGAAGGGCTCGTCCGGGATTTGAACCCGGGACCTCTCGCACCCGAAGCGAGAATCATACCCCTAGACCAACGAGCCTTGGTTTTTATTGGCATCTTCCGTGTAACACAGCTGTTTGATGCACATGTGTCTTTCTTGGAGATGTCAGCAATGCAGCAGGTAATAGAGATCATTTAGATATTTAATAGAATTAGTTCAAGACTGAAGAATGTGTGAACACAGCATTTTCCAACTTTGTAAGAAACAACCTTTGAACCAAGCTGCTGAGAACATTGAATGTTCAGAAATGCTTTGGAAGGATGGGGAACTGGAGGGGCTCGTCCGGGATTTGAACCCGGGACGTCTCTCACCCTAAGCGAGAATCATACCCCTAGACCAACGAGCCCTGTTTTCATTGTAATATTTACTCTCACAAAGCTGTCTGATGCACTTGTGGCTTTCTTGAAGATGTCAGAGATGATGCAGGTAATGGAGATAGGAGGGTCAATTTAACCCATCAATCAACTTTCAGAAGATTGCAATTTGGCTTGGGTTGTGGGTTCAAGTTCCTCTTTGTGTTCACCCAAAATTGCTGAACAGGTGTGCTTCCAGGTAACAGCGGTAGTCGTGGCCGAGCGGTTAAGGCGATGGACTAGAAATCCATTGGGATCTCCCCGCGCAGGTTCGAGTCCTGCCGACTACGGAGCTTTATTGTTTGTGCAACAGGTACAAACGTTGGGTGTCACTTTGTAGTGTCATGTTGATGGCTTCCATTTAAAATTCATAGAAAACTGCAGCTTTATGGTGCATAATAGTCGTTGCTGAGTTTCTATTTTGTCTTCTTCCAGGCTACAACATATTTCTTTCCAACACATGAACTAAGGCGAGGGATGGTGAAGTGCAGTGTCAACAGTAGGGCTCGTCCGGGATTTGAACCCGGGACCTCTCGCACCCAAAGCGAGAATCATACCCCTAGACCAACGAGCCTTGTTATTATTTGGCATCTTCCATCTAACACAGCTGTTTGATGCACATGTGTCTTTCTTGAATATGTCAGCAATGCAGGTAATGGAGATATGAGTGTCAATTTAACCCATTAATCAACTTTCAAATGTTGCTTGGGGTGTGGGTTCAAGTCTCCCTTTGTCTATACCCAAAACACAACCATCTTCATCTTGTGCAAGGCGTTAACGATTGGCCGTTGCATATGTGACAATAGCCTATAGACCGATTCCGTACCGGTTTCATGGTCGCAGCCTACGTATTTCCTGTAGGCGGACTCGACGTAGCTGCGGGGGTAAAACCCTCACCAGGCGCACCTCTTCCACTACAGTGAACGGCAGAGTGACTGATGTTAGTTTGCCTCAAACTTTACTCCTTTACCTGCTTTTTTACTAACACTAACATTACAAAGATGCCCAGAACATCGAGATGAACCTGTGTAGTTTATGGCTGCTCCAACAGTAGTGGCAACATAACAAATAAAATAAAACGGAATGTCTAATATCCACCGCGATGGCTGAGACCAGAGCCATTGAGTAATGGTTGAGACAAAGCAGTGAAGAATCCTGCAAGATACATAATTTCAGTCTTACCCAATACCCAATCTTTCTGTTTTATGAACACAAGGCTGCTGTATTTTATACCTCATACTAAGCATTTAAAGTATGAGGTATAAAGTACAGCAGCCTTGTGTTAATAAAACAGAAATATTTGGTATTGGGTAAGACTGGCGTTATGTATCTTTCACTGCTTTGTCTCAACCATTACTCAATGGCTCTGGTCTCCGCCATCGCGGTGGATATTAGACATTCCGTTTTTATTTTATTTGTTATGTTGCCACTACTGTTGGAGCAGCCATAAACTACAAAGGTTCATCTCGATGTTCTGGCCATCTTTGTAATGTTAGTGTTAGTAAAAAATCAGGTAAAGGAGTAAAGTTTGAGGCAAACTAACAGTCACTCTGCCGTTCACTGTAGTGGAAGAGGTGCGCCTGGTGAGGGTTTTGCTCCCGCAGCTATGTCGAGTCCGCCTACAGGAAACACGTAGGCTGCGACCATGAAACCGGTACGGAATCGGTCTATAGGCCTACTGAGAAGTATCAGCTGGGCACCACGCTGTTAGAGACTACACATTCAGGAGTCATAGAATCATGTGACCTCTCAATAGTACTCTTGCGCAGCGGCAATTTCATAGTCAATGAAGTTCTACTGAGAAGTGATTATTGCTAGTTGAAAACTTTACCCAATACCCCGCCAGGATGACTTGAAATATAGTCAGAAATGGCAATTTTTGTTAGTCTCTCAGGAGACTTTACAACTGTGAAATGTAATACATTACAATGTGTAAAGCTATTCCCTTAGTTTGACCCCTAACATGATACTTAAAGCATAATTCAAAATTGAAAATGTTGCCAGTATATGGTGGTATCACAACTTTCAACCTTTGTAATGTGTTACTAGACAACTTTACAAATGCATCAGTGAAGACATTTCTTGGCAGGTGATGTATTCACCAGATTTGCCGTTTTTCTGATAACATTCCCATATTATATTTATTGGACAGAGTAACTGGAAGGGCTCGTCCGGGATTTGAACCCGGGACCTCTCGCACCCGAAGCGAGAATCATACCCCTAGACCAACGAGCCTTGGTTTTTATTGGCATCTTCCGTGTAACACAGCTGTTTGATGCACATGTGTCTTTCTTGGAGATGTCAGCAATGCAGCAGGTAATAGAGATCATTTAGATATTTAATAGAATTAGTTCAAGACTGAAGAATGTGTGAACACAGCATTTTCCAACTTTGTAAGAAACAACCTTTGAACCAAGCTGCTGAGAACATTGAATGTTCAGAAATGCTTTGGAAGGATGGGGAACTGGAGGGGCTCGTCCGGGATTTGAACCCGGGACATCTCGCACCCTAAGCGAGAATCATACCCCTAGACCAACGAGCCCTGTTTTCATTGTAATATTTACTCTCACAAAGCTGTCTGATGCACTTGTGGCTTTCTTGAAGATGTCAGAGATGATGCAGGTAATGGAGATAGGAGGGTCAATTTAACCCATCAATCAACTTTCAGAAGATTGCAATTTGGCTTGGGTTGTGGGTTCAAGTTCCTCTTTGTGTTCACCCAAAATTGCTGAACAGGTGTGCTTCCAGGTAACAGCGGTAGTCGTGGCCGAGCGGTTAAGGCGATGGACTAGAAATCCATTGGGATCTCCCCGCGCAGGTTCGAGTCCTGCCGACTACGGAGCTTTATTGTTTGTGCAACAGGTACAAACGTTGGGTGTCACTTTGTAGTGTCATGTTGATGGCTTCCATTTAAAATTCATAGAAAACTGCAGCTTTATGGTGCATAATAGTCGTTGCTGAGTTTCTATTTTGTCTTCTTCCAGGCTACAACATATTTCTTTCCAACACATGAACTAAGGCGAGGGATGGTGAAGTGCAGTGTCAACAGTAGGGCTCGTCCGGGATTTGAACCCGGGACCTCTCGCACCCAAAGCGAGAATCATACCCCTAGACCAACGAGCCTTGTTATTATTTGGCATCTTCCATCTAACACAGCTGTTTGATGCACATGTGTCTTTCTTGAATATGTCAGCAATGCAGGTAATGGAGATATGAGTGTCAATTTAACCCATTAATCAACTTTCAAATGTTGCTTGGGGTGTGGGTTCAAGTCTCCCTTTGTCTATACCCAAAACACAACCATCTTCATCTTGTGCAAGGCGTTAACGATTGGCCGTTGCATATGTGACAATAGCCTATAGACCGATTCCGTACCGGTTTCATGGTCGCAGCCTACGTATTTCCTGTAGGCGGACTCGACGTAGCTGCGGGGGTAAAACCCTCACCAGGCGCACCTCTTCCACTACAGTGAACGGCAGAGTGACTGATGTTAGTTTGCCTCAAACTTTACTCCTTTACCTGCTTTTTTACTAACACTAACATTACAAAGATGCCCAGAACATCGAGATGAACCTGTGTAGTTTATGGCTGCTCCAACAGTAGTGGCAACATAACAAATAAAATAAAACGGAATGTCTAATATCCACCGCGATGGCTGAGACCAGAGCCATTGAGTAATGGTTGAGACAAAGCAGTGAAGAATCCTGCAAGATACATAATTTCAGTCTTACCCAATACCCAATCTTTCTGTTTTATGAACACAAGGCTGCTGTATTTTATACCTCATACTAAGCATTTAAAGTATGAGGTATAAAGTACAGCAGCCTTGTGTTAATAAAACAGAAATATTTGGTATTGGGTAAGACTGGCGTTATGTATCTTTCACTGCTTTGTCTCAACCATTACTCAATGGCTCTGGTCTCCGCCATCGTGGTGGATATTAGACATTCCGTTTTTATTTTATTTGTTATGTTGCCACTACTGTTGGAGCAGCCATAAACTACAAAGGTTCATCTCGATGTTCTGGCCATCTTTGTAATGTTAGTGTTAGTAAAAAATCAGGTAAAGGAGTAAAGTTTGAGGCAAACTAACAGTCACTCTGCCGTTCACTGTAGTGGAAGAGGTGCGCCTGGTGAGGGTTTTGCTCCCGCAGCTATGTCGAGTCCGCCTACAGGAAACACGTAGGCTGCGACCATGAAACCGGTACGGAATCGGTCTATAGGCCTACTGAGAAGTATCAGCTGGGCACCACGCTGTTAGAGACTACACATTCAGGAGTCATAGAATCATGTGACCTCTCAATAGTACTCTTGCGCAGCGGCAATTTCATAGTCAATGAAGTTCTACTGAGACGTGATTATTGCTAGTTGAAAACTTTACCCAATACCCCGCCAGGATGACTTGAAATATAGTCAGAAATGGCAATTTTTGTTAGTCTCTCAGGAGACTTTACAACTGTGAAATGTAATACATTACAATGTGTAAAGCTATTCCCTTAGTTTGACCCCTAACATGATACTTAAAGCATAATTCAAAATTGAAAATGTTGCCAGTATATGGTGGTATCACAACTTTCAACCTTTGTAATGTGTTACTGGACAACTTTACAAATGCATCAGTGAAGACATTTCTTGGCAGGTGATGTATTCACCAGATTTGCCGTTTTTCTGATAACATTCCCATATTATATTTATTGGACAGAGTAACTGGAAGGGCTCGTCCGGGATTTGAACCCGGGACCTCTCGCACCCGAAGCGAGAATCATACCCCTAGACCAACGAGCCTTGGTTTTTATTGGCATCTTCCGTGTAACACAGCTGTTTGATGCACATGTGTCTTTCTTGGAGATGTCAGCAATGCAGCAGGTAATAGAGATCATTTAGATATTTAATAGAATTAGTTCAAGACTGAAGAATGTGTGAACACAGCATTTTCCAACTTTGTAAGAAACAACCTTTGAACCAAGCTGCTGAGATCATTGAATGTTCAGAAATGCTTTGGAAGGATGGGGAACTGGAGGGGCTCGTCCGGGATTTGAACCCGGGACCTCTCGCACCCTAAGCGAGAATCATACCCCTAGACCAACGAGCCCTGTTTTCATTGTAATATTTACTCTCACAAAGCTGTCTGATGCACTTGTGGCTTTCTTGAAGATGTCAGAGATGATGCAGGTAATGGAGATAGGAGGGTCAATTTAACCCATCAATCAACTTTCAGAAGATTGCAATTTGGCTTGGGTTGTGGGTTCAAGTTCCTCTTTGTGTTCACCCAAAATTGCTGAACAGGTGTGCTTCCAGGTAACAGCGGTAGTCGTGGCCGAGCGGTTAAGGCGATGGACTAGAAATCCATTGGGGTCTCCCCGCGCAGGTTCGAGTCCTGCCGACTACGGAGCTTTATTGTTTGTGCAACAGGTACAAACGTTGGGTGTCACTTTGTAGTGTCATGTTGATGGCTTCCATTTAAAATTCATAGAAAACTGCAGCTTTATGGTGCATAATATTGACAATGTCTGCTAGTCGTTGCTGAGTTTCTATTTTGTCTTCTTCCAGGCTACAACATATTTCTTTCCAACACATGAACTAAGGCAAGGGATGGTGAAGTGCAGTGTCAACAGTAGGTCTCATCCGGGATTTGAACCCGGGACCTCTCGCACCCAAAGCGAGAATCATACCCCTAGTCCAACGAGCCTTGTTATTATTTGGCATCTTCCATCTAACACAGCTGTTTGATGCACATGTGTCTTTCTTGAATATGTCAGCAATGCCGGTAATGGAGATATGAGTGTCAATTTAACCCATTAATCAACTTTCAAATGTTGCTTGGGGTGAGGGTTCAAGTCTCCCTTTGTCTATACCCAAAACACAACCATCTTCATCTTGTGCAAGGCGTTAACGATTGGCCGTTGCATATGTGACAATAGCCTATAGGCCTACTGAGAAGTATCAGCTGGGCACCACGCTGTTAGAGACTACACATTCAGGAGTCATAGAATCATGTGACCTCTCAATAGTACTCTTGCGCAGCGGCAATTTCATAGTCAATGAAGTTCTACTGAGACGTGATTATTGCTAGTTGAAAACTTTACCCAATACCCCGCCAGGATGACTTGAAATATAGTCAGAAATGGCAATTTTTGTTAGTCTCTCAGGAGACTTTACAACTGTGAAATGTAATACATTACAATGTGTAAAGCTATTCCCTTAGTTTGACCCCTAACATGATACTTAAAGCATAATTCAAAATTGAAAATGTTGCCAGTATATGGTGGTATCACAACTTTCAACCTTTGTAATGTGTTACTAGACAACTTTACAAATGCATCAGTGAAGACATTTCTTGGCAGGTGATGTATTCACCAGATTTGCCGTTTTTCTGATAACATTCCCATATTATATTTATTGGACAGAGTAACTGGAAGGGCTCGTCCGGGATTTGAACCCGGGACCTCTCGCACCCGAAGCGAGAATCATACCCCTAGACCAACGAGCCTTGGTTTTTATTGGCATCTTCCGTGTAACACAGCTGTTTGATGCACATGTGTCTTTCTTGGAGATGTCAGCAATGCAGCAGGTAATAGAGATCATTTAGATATTTAATAGAATTAGTTCAAGACTGAAGAATGTGTGAACACAGCATTTTCCAACTTTGTAAGAAACAACCTTTGAACCAAGCTGCTGAGAACATTGAATGTTCAGAAATGCTTTGGAAGGATGGGGAACTGGAGGGGCTCGTCCGGGATTTGAACCCGGGACGTCTCTCACCCTAAGCGAGAATCATACCCCTAGACCAACGAGCCCTGTTTTCATTGTAATATTTACTCTCACAAAGCTGTCTGATGCACTTGTGGCTTTCTTGAAGATGTCAGAGATGATGCAGGTAATGGAGATAGGAGGGTCAATTTAACCCATCAATCAACTTTCAGAAGATTGCAATTTGGCTTGGGTTGTGGGTTCAAGTTCCTCTTTGTGTTCACCCAAAATTGCTGAACAGGTGTGCTTCCAGGTAACAGCGGTAGTCGTGGCCGAGCGGTTAAGGCGATGGACTAGAAATCCATTGGGATCTCCCCGCGCAGGTTCGAGTCCTGCCGACTACGGAGCTTTATTGTTTGTGCAACAGGTACAAACGTTGGGTGTCACTTTGTAGTGTCATGTTGATGGCTTCCATTTAAAATTCATAGAAAACTGCAGCTTTATGGTGCATAATAGTCGTTGCTGAGTTTCTATTTTGTCTTCTTCCAGGCTACAACATATTTCTTTCCAACACATGAACTAAGGCGAGGGATGGTGAAGTGCAGTGTCAACAGTAGGGCTCGTCCGGGATTTGAACCCGGGACCTCTCGCACCCAAAGCGAGAATCATACCCCTAGACCAACGAGCCTTGTTATTATTTGGCATCTTCCATCTAACACAGCTGTTTGATGCACATGTGTCTTTCTTGAATATGTCAGCAATGCAGGTAATGGAGATATGAGTGTCAATTTAACCCATTAATCAACTTTCAAATGTTGCTTGGGGTGTGGGTTCAAGTCTCCCTTTGTCTATACCCAAAACACAACCATCTTCATCTTGTGCAAGGCGTTAACGATTGGCCGTTGCATATGTGACAATAGCCTATAGACCGATTCCGTACCGGTTTCATGGTCGCAGCCTACGTATTTCCTGTAGGCGGACTCGACGTAGCTGCGGGGGTAAAACCCTCACCAGGCGCACCTCTTCCACTACAGTGAACGGCAGAGTGACTGATGTTAGTTTGCCTCAAACTTTACTCCTTTACCTGCTTTTTTACTAACACTAACATTACAAAGATGCCCAGAACATCGAGATGAACCTGTGTAGTTTATGGCTGCTCCAACAGTAGTGGCAACATAACAAATAAAATAAAACGGAATGTCTAATATCCACCGCGATGGCTGAGACCAGAGCCATTGAGTAATGGTTGAGACAAAGCAGTGAAGAATCCTGCAAGATACATAATTTCAGTCTTACCCAATACCCAATCTTTCTGTTTTATGAACACAAGGCTGCTGTATTTTATACCTCATAGGCTACTAAGCATTTAAAGTATGAGGTATAAAGTACAGCAGCCTTGTGTTAATAAAACAGAAATATTTGGTATTGGGTAAGACTGGCGTTATGTATCTTTCACTGCTTTGTCTCAACCATTACTCAATGGCTCTGGTCTCCGCCATCGCGGTGGATATTAGACATTCCGTTTTTATTTTATTTGTTATGTTGCCACTACTGTTGGAGCAGCCATAAACTACAAAGGTTCATCTCGATGTTCTGGCCATCTTTGTAATGTTAGTGTTAGTAAAAAATCAGGTAAAGGAGTAAAGTTTGAGGCAAACTAACAGTCACTCTGCCGTTCACTGTAGTGGAAGAGGTGCGCCTGGTGAGGGTTTTGCTCCCGCAGCTATGTCGAGTCCGCCTACAGGAAACACGTAGGCTGCGACCATGAAACCGGTACGGAATCGGTCTATAGGCCTACTGAGAAGTATCAGCTGGGCACCACGCTGTTAGAGACTACACATTCAGGAGTCATAGAATCATGTGACCTCTCAATAGTACTCTTGCGCAGCGGCAATTTCATAGTCAATGAAGTTCTACTGAGAAGTGATTATTGCTAGTTGAAAACTTTACCCAATACCCCGCCAGGATGACTTGAAATATAGTCAGAAATGGCAATTTTTGTTAGTCTCTCAGGAGACTTTACAACTGTGAAATGTAATACATTACAATGTGTAAAGCTATTCCCTTAGTTTGACCCCTAACATGATACTTAAAGCATAATTCAAAATTGAAAATGTTGCCAGTATATGGTGGTATCACAACTTTCAACCTTTGTAATGTGTTACTAGACAACTTTACAAATGCATCAGTGAAGACATTTCTTGGCAGGTGATGTATTCACCAGATTTGCCGTTTTTCTGATAACATTCCCATATTATATTTATTGGACAGAGTAACTGGAAGGGCTCGTCCGGGATTTGAACCCGGGACCTCTCGCACCCGAAGCGAGAATCATACCCCTAGACCAACGAGCCTTGGTTTTTATTGGCATCTTCCGTGTAACACAGCTGTTTGATGCACATGTGTCTTTCTTGGAGATGTCAGCAATGCAGCAGGTAATAGAGATCATTTAGATATTTAATAGAATTAGTTCAAGACTGAAGAATGTGTGAACACAGCATTTTCCAACTTTGTAAGAAACAACCTTTGAACCAAGCTGCTGAGAACATTGAATGTTCAGAAATGCTTTGGAAGGATGGGGAACTGGAGGGGCTCGTCCGGGATTTGAACCCGGGACATCTCGCACCCTAAGCGAGAATCATACCCCTAGACCAACGAGCCCTGTTTTCATTGTAATATTTACTCTCACAAAGCTGTCTGATGCACTTGTGGCTTTCTTGAAGATGTCAGAGATGATGCAGGTAATGGAGATAGGAGGGTCAATTTAACCCATCAATCAACTTTCAGAAGATTGCAATTTGGCTTGGGTTGTGGGTTCAAGTTCCTCTTTGTGTTCACCCAAAATTGCTGAACAGGTGTGCTTCCAGGTAACAGCGGTAGTCGTGGCCGAGCGGTTAAGGCGATGGACTAGAAATCCATTGGGATCTCCCCGCGCAGGTTCGAGTCCTGCCGACTACGGAGCTTTATTGTTTGTGCAACAGGTACAAACGTTGGGTGTCACTTTGTAGTGTCATGTTGATGGCTTCCATTTAAAATTCATAGAAAACTGCAGCTTTATGGTGCATAATAGTCGTTGCTGAGTTTCTATTTTGTCTTCTTCCAGGCTACAACATATTTCTTTCCAACACATGAACTAAGGCGAGGGATGGTGAAGTGCAGTGTCAACAGTAGGGCTCGTCCGGGATTTGAACCCGGGACCTCTCGCACCCAAAGCGAGAATCATACCCCTAGACCAACGAGCCTTGTTATTATTTGGCATCTTCCATCTAACACAGCTGTTTGATGCACATGTGTCTTTCTTGAATATGTCAGCAATGCAGGTAATGGAGATATGAGTGTCAATTTAACCCATTAATCAACTTTCAAATGTTGCTTGGGGTGTGGGTTCAAGTCTCCCTTTGTCTATACCCAAAACACAACCATCTTCATCTTGTGCAAGGCGTTAACGATTGGCCGTTGCATATGTGACAATAGCCTATAGACCGATTCCGTACCGGTTTCATGGTCGCAGCCTACGTATTTCCTGTAGGCGGACTCGACGTAGCTGCGGGGGTAAAACCCTCACCAGGCGCACCTCTTCCACTACAGTGAACGGCAGAGTGACTGATGTTAGTTTGCCTCAAACTTTACTCCTTTACCTGCTTTTTTACTAACACTAACATTACAAAGATGCCCAGAACATCGAGATGAACCTGTGTAGTTTATGGCTGCTCCAACAGTAGTGGCAACATAACAAATAAAATAAAACGGAATGTCTAATATCCACCGCGATGGCTGAGACCAGAGCCATTGAGTAATGGTTGAGACAAAGCAGTGAAGAATCCTGCAAGATACATAATTTCAGTCTTACCCAATACCCAATCTTTCTGTTTTATGAACACAAGGCTGCTGTATTTTATACCTCATACTAAGCATTTAAAGTATGAGGTATAAAGTACAGCAGCCTTGTGTTAATAAAACAGAAATATTTGGTATTGGGTAAGACTGGCGTTATGTATCTTTCACTGCTTTGTCTCAACCATTACTCAATGGCTCTGGTCTCCGCCATCGCGGTGGATATTAGACATTCCGTTTTTATTTTATTTGTTATGTTGCCACTACTGTTGGAGCAGCCATAAACTACAAAGGTTCATCTCGATGTTCTGGCCATCTTTGTAATGTTAGTGTTAGTAAAAAATCAGGTAAAGGAGTAAAGTTTGAGGCAAACTAACAGTCACTCTGCCGTTCACTGTAGTGGAAGAGGTGCGCCTGGTGAGGGTTTTGCTCCCGCAGCTATGTCGAGTCCGCCTACAGGAAACACGTAGGCTGCGACCATGAAACCGGTACGGAATCGGTCTATAGGCCTACTGAGAAGTATCAGCTGGGCACCACGCTGTTAGAGACTACACATTCAGGAGTCATAGAATCATGTGACCTCTCAATAGTACTCTTGCGCAGCGGCAATTTCATAGTCAATGAAGTTCTACTGAGACGTGATTATTGCTAGTTGAAAACTTTACCCAATACCCCGCCAGGATGACTTGAAATATAGTCAGAAATGGCAATTTTTGTTAGTCTCTCAGGAGACTTTACAACTGTGAAATGTAATACATTACAATGTGTAAAGCTATTCCCTTAGTTTGACCCCTAACATGATACTTAAAGCATAATTCAAAATTGAAAATGTTGCCAGTATATGGTGGTATCACAACTTTCAACCTTTGTAATGTGTTACTAGACAACTTTACAAATGCATCAGTGAAGACATTTCTTGGCAGGTGATGTATTCACCAGATTTGCCGTTTTTCTGATAACATTCCCATATTATATTTATTGGACAGAGTAACTGGAAGGGCTCGTCCGGGATTTGAACCCGGGACCTCTCGCACCCGAAGCGAGAATCATACCCCTAGACCAACGAGCCTTGGTTTTTATTGGCATCTTCCGTGTAACACAGCTGTTTGATGCACATGTGTCTTTCTTGGAGATGTCAGCAATGCAGCAGGTAATAGAGATCATTTAGATATTTAATAGAATTAGTTCAAGACTGAAGAATGTGTGAACACAGCATTTTCCAACTTTGTAAGAAACAACCTTTGAACCAAGCTGCTGAGAACATTGAATGTTCAGAAATGCTTTGGAAGGATGGGGAACTGGAGGGGCTCGTCCGGGATTTGAACCCGGGACATCTCGCACCCTAAGCGAGAATCATACCCCTAGACCAACGAGCCCTGTTTTCATTGTAATATTTACTCTCACAAAGCTGTCTGATGCACTTGTGGCTTTCTTGAAGATGTCAGAGATGATGCAGGTAATGGAGATAGGAGGGTCAATTTAACCCATCAATCAACTTTCAGAAGATTGCAATTTGGCTTGGGTTGTGGGTTCAAGTTCCTCTTTGTGTTCACCCAAAATTGCTGAACAGGTGTGCTTCCAGGTAACAGCGGTAGTCGTGGCCGAGCGGTTAAGGCGATGGACTAGAAATCCATTGGGATCTCCCCGCGCAGGTTCGAGTCCTGCCGACTACGGAGCTTTATTGTTTGTGCAACAGGTACAAACGTTGGGTGTCACTTTGTAGTGTCATGTTGATGGCTTCCATTTAAAATTCATAGAAAACTGCAGCTTTATGGTGCATAATAGTCGTTGCTGAGTTTCTATTTTGTCTTCTTCCAGGCTACAACATATTTCTTTCCAACACATGAACTAAGGCGAGGGATGGTGAAGTGCAGTGTCAACAGTAGGGCTCGTCCGGGATTTGAACCCGGGACCTCTCGCACCCAAAGCGAGAATCATACCCCTAGACCAACGAGCCTTGTTATTATTTGGCATCTTCCATCTAACACAGCTGTTTGATGCACATGTGTCTTTCTTGAATATGTCAGCAATGCAGGTAATGGAGATATGAGTGTCAATTTAACCCATTAATCAACTTTCAAATGTTGCTTGGGGTGTGGGTTCAAGTCTCCCTTTGTCTATACCCAAAACACAACCATCTTCATCTTGTGCAAGGCGTTAACGATTGGCCGTTGCATATGTGACAATAGCCTATAGACCGATTCCGTACCGGTTTCATGGTCGCAGCCTACGTATTTCCTGTAGGCGGACTCGACGTAGCTGCGGGGGTAAAACCCTCACCAGGCGCACCTCTTCCACTACAGTGAACGGCAGAGTGACTGATGTTAGTTTGCCTCAAACTTTACTCCTTTACCTGCTTTTTTACTAACACTAACATTACAAAGATGCCCAGAACATCGAGATGAACCTGTGTAGTTTATGGCTGCTCCAACAGTAGTGGCAACATAACAAATAAAATAAAACGGAATGTCTAATATCCACCGCGATGGCTGAGACCAGAGCCATTGAGTAATGGTTGAGACAAAGCAGTGAAGAATCCTGCAAGATACATAATTTCAGTCTTACCCAATACCCAATCTTTCTGTTTTATGAACACAAGGCTGCTGTATTTTATACCTCATACTAAGCATTTAAAGTATGAGGTATAAAGTACAGCAGCCTTGTGTTAATAAAACAGAAATATTTGGTATTGGGTAAGACTGGCGTTATGTATCTTTCACTGCTTTGTCTCAACCATTACTCAATGGCTCTGGTCTCCGCCATCGTGGTGGATATTAGACATTCCGTTTTTATTTTATTTGTTATGTTGCCACTACTGTTGGAGCAGCCATAAACTACAAAGGTTCATCTCGATGTTCTGGCCATCTTTGTAATGTTAGTGTTAGTAAAAAATCAGGTAAAGGAGTAAAGTTTGAGGCAAACTAACAGTCACTCTGCCGTTCACTGTAGTGGAAGAGGTGCGCCTGGTGAGGGTTTTGCTCCCGCAGCTATGTCGAGTCCGCCTACAGGAAACACGTAGGCTGCGACCATGAAACCGGTACGGAATCGGTCTATAGGCCTACTGAGAAGTATCAGCTGGGCACCACGCTGTTAGAGACTACACATTCAGGAGTCATAGAATCATGTGACCTCTCAATAGTACTCTTGCGCAGCGGCAATTTCATAGTCAATGAAGTTCTACTGAGACGTGATTATTGCTAGTTGAAAACTTTACCCAATACCCCGCCAGGATGACTTGAAATATAGTCAGAAATGGCAATTTTTGTTAGTCTCTCAGGAGACTTTACAACTGTGAAATGTAATACATTACAATGTGTAAAGCTATTCCCTTAGTTTGACCCCTAACATGATACTTAAAGCATAATTCAAAATTGAAAATGTTGCCAGTATATGGTGGTATCACAACTTTCAACCTTTGTAATGTGTTACTAGACAACTTTACAAATGCATCAGTGAAGACATTTCTTGGCAGGTGATGTATTCACCAGATTTGCCGTTTTTCTGATAACATTCCCATATTATATTTATTGGACAGAGTAACTGGAAGGGCTCGTCCGGGATTTGAACCCGGGACCTCTCGCACCCGAAGCGAGAATCATACCCCTAGACCAACGAGCCTTGGTTTTTATTGGCATCTTCCGTGTAACACAGCTGTTTGATGCACATGTGTCTTTCTTGGAGATGTCAGCAATGCAGCAGGTAATAGAGATCATTTAGATATTTAATAGAATTAGTTCAAGACTGAAGAATGTGTGAACACAGCATTTTCCAACTTTGTAAGAAACAACCTTTGAACCAAGCTGCTGAGAACATTGAATGTTCAGAAATGCTTTGGAAGGATGGGGAACTGGAGGGGCTCGTCCGGGATTTGAACCCGGGACGTCTCTCACCCTAAGCGAGAATCATACCCCTAGACCAACGAGCCCTGTTTTCATTGTAATATTTACTCTCACAAAGCTGTCTGATGCACTTGTGGCTTTCTTGAAGATGTCAGAGATGATGCAGGTAATGGAGATAGGAGGGTCAATTTAACCCATCAATCAACTTTCAGAAGATTGCAATTTGGCTTGGGTTGTGGGTTCAAGTTCCTCTTTGTGTTCACCCAAAATTGCTGAACAGGTGTGCTTCCAGGTAACAGCGGTAGTCGTGGCCGAGCGGTTAAGGCGATGGACTAGAAATCCATTGGGATCTCCCCGCGCAGGTTCGAGTCCTGCCGACTACGGAGCTTTATTGTTTGTGCAACAGGTACAAACGTTGGGTGTCACTTTGTAGTGTCATGTTGATGGCTTCCATTTAAAATTCATAGAAAACTGCAGCTTTATGGTGCATAATAGTCGTTGCTGAGTTTCTATTTTGTCTTCTTCCAGGCTACAACATATTTCTTTCCAACACATGAACTAAGGCGAGGGATGGTGAAGTGCAGTGTCAACAGTAGGGCTCGTCCGGGATTTGAACCCGGGACCTCTCGCACCCAAAGCGAGAATCATACCCCTAGACCAACGAGCCTTGTTATTATTTGGCATCTTCCATCTAACACAGCTGTTTGATGCACATGTGTCTTTCTTGAATATGTCAGCAATGCAGGTAATGGAGATATGAGTGTCAATTTAACCCATTAATCAACTTTCAAATGTTGCTTGGGGTGTGGGTTCAAGTCTCCCTTTGTCTATACCCAAAACACAACCATCTTCATCTTGTGCAAGGCGTTAACGATTGGCCGTTGCATATGTGACAATAGCCTATAGACCGATTCCGTACCGGTTTCATGGTCGCAGCCTACGTATTTCCTGTAGGCGGACTCGACGTAGCTGCGGGGGTAAAACCCTCACCAGGCGCACCTCTTCCACTACAGTGAACGGCAGAGTGACTGATGTTAGTTTGCCTCAAACTTTACTCCTTTACCTGCTTTTTTACTAACACTAACATTACAAAGATGCCCAGAACATCGAGATGAACCTGTGTAGTTTATGGCTGCTCCAACAGTAGTGGCAACATAACAAATAAAATAAAACGGAATGTCTAATATCCACCGCGATGGCTGAGACCAGAGCCATTGAGTAATGGTTGAGACAAAGCAGTGAAGAATCCTGCAAGATACATAATTTCAGTCTTACCCAATACCCAATCTTTCTGTTTTATGAACACAAGGCTGCTGTATTTTATACCTCATAGGCTACTAAGCATTTAAAGTATGAGGTATAAAGTACAGCAGCCTTGTGTTAATAAAACAGAAATATTTGGTATTGGGTAAGACTGGCGTTATGTATCTTTCACTGCTTTGTCTCAACCATTACTCAATGGCTCTGGTCTCCGCCATCGCGGTGGATATTAGACATTCCGTTTTTATTTTATTTGTTATGTTGCCACTACTGTTGGAGCAGCCATAAACTACAAAGGTTCATCTCGATGTTCTGGCCATCTTTGTAATGTTAGTGTTAGTAAAAAATCAGGTAAAGGAGTAAAGTTTGAGGCAAACTAACAGTCACTCTGCCGTTCACTGTAGTGGAAGAGGTGCGCCTGGTGAGGGTTTTGCTCCCGCAGCTATGTCGAGTCCGCCTACAGGAAACACGTAGGCTGCGACCATGAAACCGGTACGGAATCGGTCTATAGGCCTACTGAGAAGTATCAGCTGGGCACCACGCTGTTAGAGACTACACATTCAGGAGTCATAGAATCATGTGACCTCTCAATAGTACTCTTGCGCAGCGGCAATTTCATAGTCAATGAAGTTCTACTGAGAAGTGATTATTGCTAGTTGAAAACTTTACCCAATACCCCGCCAGGATGACTTGAAATATAGTCAGAAATGGCAATTTTTGTTAGTCTCTCAGGAGACTTTACAACTGTGAAATGTAATACATTACAATGTGTAAAGCTATTCCCTTAGTTTGACCCCTAACATGATACTTAAAGCATAATTCAAAATTGAAAATGTTGCCAGTATATGGTGGTATCACAACTTTCAACCTTTGTAATGTGTTACTAGACAACTTTACAAATGCATCAGTGAAGACATTTCTTGGCAGGTGATGTATTCACCAGATTTGCCGTTTTTCTGATAACATTCCCATATTATATTTATTGGACAGAGTAACTGGAAGGGCTCGTCCGGGATTTGAACCCGGGACCTCTCGCACCCGAAGCGAGAATCATACCCCTAGACCAACGAGCCTTGGTTTTTATTGGCATCTTCCGTGTAACACAGCTGTTTGATGCACATGTGTCTTTCTTGGAGATGTCAGCAATGCAGCAGGTAATAGAGATCATTTAGATATTTAATAGAATTAGTTCAAGACTGAAGAATGTGTGAACACAGCATTTTCCAACTTTGTAAGAAACAACCTTTGAACCAAGCTGCTGAGAACATTGAATGTTCAGAAATGCTTTGGAAGGATGGGGAACTGGAGGGGCTCGTCCGGGATTTGAACCCGGGACATCTCGCACCCTAAGCGAGAATCATACCCCTAGACCAACGAGCCCTGTTTTCATTGTAATATTTACTCTCACAAAGCTGTCTGATGCACTTGTGGCTTTCTTGAAGATGTCAGAGATGATGCAGGTAATGGAGATAGGAGGGTCAATTTAACCCATCAATCAACTTTCAGAAGATTGCAATTTGGCTTGGGTTGTGGGTTCAAGTTCCTCTTTGTGTTCACCCAAAATTGCTGAACAGGTGTGCTTCCAGGTAACAGCGGTAGTCGTGGCCGAGCGGTTAAGGCGATGGACTAGAAATCCATTGGGATCTCCCCGCGCAGGTTCGAGTCCTGCCGACTACGGAGCTTTATTGTTTGTGCAACAGGTACAAACGTTGGGTGTCACTTTGTAGTGTCATGTTGATGGCTTCCATTTAAAATTCATAGAAAACTGCAGCTTTATGGTGCATAATAGTCGTTGCTGAGTTTCTATTTTGTCTTCTTCCAGGCTACAACATATTTCTTTCCAACACATGAACTAAGGCGAGGGATGGTGAAGTGCAGTGTCAACAGTAGGGCTCGTCCGGGATTTGAACCCGGGACCTCTCGCACCCAAAGCGAGAATCATACCCCTAGACCAACGAGCCTTGTTATTATTTGGCATCTTCCATCTAACACAGCTGTTTGATGCACATGTGTCTTTCTTGAATATGTCAGCAATGCAGGTAATGGAGATATGAGTGTCAATTTAACCCATTAATCAACTTTCAAATGTTGCTTGGGGTGTGGGTTCAAGTCTCCCTTTGTCTATACCCAAAACACAACCATCTTCATCTTGTGCAAGGCGTTAACGATTGGCCGTTGCATATGTGACAATAGCCTATAGACCGATTCCGTACCGGTTTCATGGTCGCAGCCTACGTATTTCCTGTAGGCGGACTCGACGTAGCTGCGGGGGTAAAACCCTCACCAGGCGCACCTCTTCCACTACAGTGAACGGCAGAGTGACTGATGTTAGTTTGCCTCAAACTTTACTCCTTTACCTGCTTTTTTACTAACACTAACATTACAAAGATGCCCAGAACATCGAGATGAACCTGTGTAGTTTATGGCTGCTCCAACAGTAGTGGCAACATAACAAATAAAATAAAACGGAATGTCTAATATCCACCGCGATGGCTGAGACCAGAGCCATTGAGTAATGGTTGAGACAAAGCAGTGAAGAATCCTGCAAGATACATAATTTCAGTCTTACCCAATACCCAATCTTTCTGTTTTATGAACACAAGGCTGCTGTATTTTATACCTCATACTAAGCATTTAAAGTATGAGGTATAAAGTACAGCAGCCTTGTGTTAATAAAACAGAAATATTTGGTATTGGGTAAGACTGGCGTTATGTATCTTTCACTGCTTTGTCTCAACCATTACTCAATGGCTCTGGTCTCCGCCATCGCGGTGGATATTAGACATTCCGTTTTTATTTTATTTGTTATGTTGCCACTACTGTTGGAGCAGCCATAAACTACAAAGGTTCATCTCGATGTTCTGGCCATCTTTGTAATGTTAGTGTTAGTAAAAAATCAGGTAAAGGAGTAAAGTTTGAGGCAAACTAACAGTCACTCTGCCGTTCACTGTAGTGGAAGAGGTGCGCCTGGTGAGGGTTTTGCTCCCGCAGCTATGTCGAGTCCGCCTACAGGAAACACGTAGGCTGCGACCATGAAACCGGTACGGAATCGGTCTATAGGCCTACTGAGAAGTATCAGCTGGGCACCACGCTGTTAGAGACTACACATTCAGGAGTCATAGAATCATGTGACCTCTCAATAGTACTCTTGCGCAGCGGCAATTTCATAGTCAATGAAGTTCTACTGAGACGTGATTATTGCTAGTTGAAAACTTTACCCAATACCCCGCCAGGATGACTTGAAATATAGTCAGAAATGGCAATTTTTGTTAGTCTCTCAGGAGACTTTACAACTGTGAAATGTAATACATTACAATGTGTAAAGCTATTCCCTTAGTTTGACCCCTAACATGATACTTAAAGCATAATTCAAAATTGAAAATGTTGCCAGTATATGGTGGTATCACAACTTTCAACCTTTGTAATGTGTTACTGGACAACTTTACAAATGCATCAGTGAAGACATTTCTTGGCAGGTGATGTATTCACCAGATTTGCCGTTTTTCTGATAACATTCCCATATTATATTTATTGGACAGAGTAACTGGAAGGGCTCGTCCGGGATTTGAACCCGGGACCT
The DNA here is from genome assembly GCF_964188405.1 of Protomyctophum parallelum. Taxonomy (NCBI): domain Eukaryota; kingdom Metazoa; phylum Chordata; class Actinopteri; order Myctophiformes; family Myctophidae; genus Protomyctophum; species Protomyctophum parallelum. Next base: position 54,060,141 of record NC_139697.1, read on the forward strand.
CTCGCACCCGAAGCGAGAATCATACCCCTAGACCAACGAGCCTTGGTTTTTATTGGCATCTTCCGTGTAACACAGCTGTTTGATGCACATGTGTCTTTCTTGGAGATGTCAGCAATGCAGCAGGTAATAGAGATCATTTAGATATTTAATAGAATTAGTTCAAGACTGAAGAATGTGTGAACACAGCATTTTCCAACTTTGTAAGAAACAACCTTTGAACCAAGCTGCTGAGATCATTGAATGTTCAGAAATGCTTTGGAAGGATGGGGAACTGGAGGGGCTCGTCCGGGATTTGAACCCGGGACCTCTCGCACCCTAAGCGAGAATCATACCCCTAGACCAACGAGCCCTGTTTTCATTGTAATATTTACTCTCACAAAGCTGTCTGATGCACTTGTGGCTTTCTTGAAGATGTCAGAGATGATGCAGGTAATGGAGATAGGAGGGTCAATTTAACCCATCAATCAACTTTCAGAAGATTGCAATTTGGCTTGGGTTGTGGGTTCAAGTTCCTCTTTGTGTTCACCCAAAATTGCTGAACAGGTGTGCTTCCAGGTAACAGCGGTAGTCGTGGCCGAGCGGTTAAGGCGATGGACTAGAAATCCATTGGGGTCTCCCCGCGCAGGTTCGAGTCCTGCCGACTACGGAGCTTTATTGTTTGTGCAACAGGTACAAACGTTGGGTGTCACTTTGTAGTGTCATGTTGATGGCTTCCATTTAAAATTCATAGAAAACTGCAGCTTTATGGTGCATAATAGTCGTTGCTGAGTTTCTATTTTGTCTTCTTCCAGGCTACAACATATTTCTTTCCAACACATGAACTAAGGCGAGGGATGGTGAAGTGCAGTGTCAACAGTAGGGCTCGTCCGGGATTTGAACCCGGGACCTCTCGCACCCAAAGCGAGAATCATACCCCTAGACCAACGAGCCTTGTTATTATTTGGCATCTTCCATCTAACACAGCTGTTTGATGCACATGTGTCTTTCTTGAATATGTCAGCAATGCAGGTAATGGAGATATGAGTGTCAATTTAACCCATTAATCAACTTTCAAATGTTGCTTGGGGTGTGGGTTCAAGTCTCCCTTTGTCTATACCCAAAACACAACCATCTTCATCTTGTGCAAGGCGTTAACGATTGGCCGTTGCATATGTGACAATAGCCTATAGACCGATTCCGTACCGGTTTCATGGTCGCAGCCTACGTATTTCCTGTAGGCGGACTCGACGTAGCTGCGGGGGTAAAACCCTCACCAGGCGCACCTCTTCCACTACAGTGAACAGCAGAGTGACTGATGTTAGTTTGCCTCAAACTTTACTCCTTTACCTGCTTTTTTACTAACACTAACATTACAAAGATGCCCAGAACATCGAGATGAACCTGTGTAGTTTATGGCTGCTCCAACAGTAGTGGCAACATAACAAATAAAATAAAACGGAATGTCTAATATCCACCGCGATGGCTGAGACCAGAGCCATTGAGTAATGGTTGAGACAAAGCAGTGAAGAATCCTGCAAGATACATAATTTCAGTCTTACCCAATACCCAATCTTTCTGTTTTATGAACACAAGGCTGCTGTATTTTATACCTCATACTAAGCATTTAAAGTATGAGGTATAAAGTACAGCAGCCTTGTGTTAATAAAACAGAAATATTTGGTATTGGGTAAGACTGGCGTTATGTATCTTTCACTGCTTTGTCTCAACCATTACTCAATGGCTCTGGTCTCCGCCATCGCGGTGGATATTAGACATTCCGTTTTTATTTTATTTGTTATGTTGCCACTACTGTTGGAGCAGCCATAAACTACAAAGGTTCATCTCGATGTTCTGGCCATCTTTGTAATGTTAGTGTTAGTAAAAAATCAGGTAAAGGAGTAAAGTTTGAGGCAAACTAACAGTCACTCTGCCGTTCACTGTAGTGGAAGAGGTGCGCCTGGTGAGGGTTTTGCTCCCGCAGCTATGTCGAGTCCGCCTACAGGAAACACGTAGGCTGCGACCATGAAACCGGTACGGAATCGGTCTATAGGCCTACTGAGAAGTATCAGCTGGGCACCACGCTGTTAGAGACTACACATTCAGGAGTCATAGAATCATGTGACCTCTCAATAGTACTCTTGCGCAGCGGCAATTTCATAGTCAATGAAGTTCTACTGAGACGTGATTATTGCTAGTTGAAAACTTTACCCAATACCCCGCCAGGATGACTTGAAATATAGTCAGAAATGGCAATTTTTGTTAGTCTCTCAGGAGACTTTACAACTGTGAAATGTAATACATTACAATGTGTAAAGCTATTCCCTTAGTTTGACCCCTAACATGATACTTAAAGCATAATTCAAAATTGAAAATGTTGCCAGTATATGGTGGTATCACAACTTTCAACCTTTGTAATGTGTTACTGGACAACTTTACAAATGCATCAGTGAAGACATTTCTTGGCAGGTGATGTATTCACCAGATTTGCCGTTTTTCTGATAACATTCCCATATTATATTTATTGGACAGAGTAACTGGAAGGGCTCGTCCGGGATTTGAACCCGGGACCTCTCGCACCCGAAGCGAGAATCATACCCCTAGACCAACGAGCCTTGGTTTTTATTGGCATCTTCCGTGTAACACAGCTGTTTGATGCACATGTGTCTTTCTTGGAGATGTCAGCAATGCAGCAGGTAATAGAGATCATTTAGATATTTAATAGAATTAGTTCAAGACTGAAGAATGTGTGAACACAGCATTTTCCAACTTTGTAAGAAACAACCTTTGAACCAAGCTGCTGAGATCATTGAATGTTCAGAAATGCTTTGGAAGGATGGGGAACTGGAGGGGCTCGTCCGGGATTTGAACCCGGGACCTCTCGCACCCTAAGCGAGAATCATACCCCTAGACCAACGAGCCCTGTTTTCATTGTAATATTTACTCTCACAAAGCTGTCTGATGCACTTGTGGCTTTCTTGAAGATGTCAGAGATGATGCAGGTAATGGAGATAGGAGGGTCAATTTAACCCATCAATCAACTTTCAGAAGATTGCAATTTGGCTTGGGTTGTGGGTTCAAGTTCCTCTTTGTGTTCACCCAAAATTGCTGAACAGGTGTGCTTCCAGGTAACAGCGGTAGTCGTGGCCGAGCGGTTAAGGCGATGGACTAGAAATCCATTGGGGTCTCCCCGCGCAGGTTCGAGTCCTGCCGACTACGGAGCTTTATTGTTTGTGCAACAGGTACAAACGTTGGGTGTCACTTTGTAGTGTCATGTTGATGGCTTCCATTTAAAATTCATAGAAAACTGCAGCTTTATGGTGCATAATATTGACAATGTCTGCTAGTCGTTGCTGAGTTTCTATTTTGTCTTCTTCCAGGCTACAACATATTTCTTTCCAACACATGAACTAAGGCAAGGGATGGTGAAGTGCAGTGTCAACAGTAGGGCTCATCCGGGATTTGAACCCGGGACCTCTCGCACCCAAAGCGAGAATCATACCCCTAGTCCAACGAGCCTTGTTATTATTTGGCATCTTCCATCTAACACAGCTGTTTGATGCACATGTGTCTTTCTTGAATATGTCAGCAATGCCGGTAATGGAGATATGAGTGTCAATTTAACCCATTAATCAACTTTCAAATGTTGCTTGGGGTGAGGGTTCAAGTCTCCCTTTGTCTATACCCAAAACACAACCATCTTCATCTTGTGCAAGGCGTTAACGATTGGCCGTTGCATATGTGACAATAGCCTATAGGCCTACTGAGAAGTATCAGCTGGGCACCACGCTGTTAGAGACTACACATTCAGGAGTCATAGAATCATGTGACCTCTCAATAGTACTCTTGCGCAGCGGCAATTTCATAGTCAATGAAGTTCTACTGAGACGTGATTATTGCTAGTTGAAAACTTTACCCAATACCCCGCCAGGATGACTTGAAATATAGTCAGAAATGGCAATTTTTGTTAGTCTCTCAGGAGACTTTACAACTGTGAAATGTAATACATTACAATGTGTAAAGCTATTCCCTTAGTTTGACCCCTAACATGATACTTAACACATTGTATGCTAGAGTTTTCTATTTGCTCAGGCTTGCTGGTGCTAAGCGATTAACATTGGACTTTTGAACTTTTTAGGGGCCCACAGCGAGGGGCCTCTTATAGCTAGAATCACATCGCATAAATAAAAAGTAGGCCAAACATGTCCACTTCAATTTAAAAAAAAAATTATGATTCTACCATCTTCCATTCTGGAGATATTGACCTTTTTCTAAAACCTGCTTTTGAAGGCACGCTGCTCGCTTGAAAAAACAGCAGAGATATGGAAGGTTGAAGTTGACAGACATTGACAGACAGATATAAAAATGAACACAAATAATATCATATACATACTACACACTGAATGAAAGCCCTGAATGTCTACTTTTAGGAGGAAAACAAATACACATGGTCCCATGTATAGTTTGTCAGTAATTGGCTATTGAATGCAGCTTGCGCCCACCAGAGAGGATTTCAGAAAATGCATGGACCAGAAGAACTATTATTCACAAAATAAGGCCTATAGCGAAATGTACATACTATATACCGTATGAAACAGAAGACTCTCTGCTTTCATAAGAAAAATACTTCTACTGTAATAATAATGAAAATCACACCCCTGTGAAGTGAGCAGTGCAATGTTTCATAGAAAACTGCAGCTTTATGGTGCATAATATTGACAATGTCTGCCAGTCGTTGCTGAGTTTCTATTTTGTCTTCTTCCAGGCTACAACATATTTCTTTCAAACACATGAACTAAGGCGAGGGATGGTGAAGTGCAGTGTCAACAGTAGGGCTCGTCCGGGATTTGAACCCGGGACCTCTCGCACCCAAAGCGAGAATCATACCCCTAGACCAACGAGCCTTGTTATTATTTGGCATCTTCCATCTAACACAGCTGTTTGATGCACATGTGTCTTTCTTGAATATGTCAGCAATGCAGGTAATGGAGATATGAGTGTCAATTTAACCCATTAATCAACTTTCAAATGTTGCTTGGGGTGTGGGTTCAAGTCTCCCTTTGTCTATACCCAAAACACAACCATCTTCATCTTGTGCAAGGCGTTAACGATTGGCCGTTGCATATGTGACAATAGCCTATAGGCCTACTGAGAAGTATCAGCTGGGCACCACGCTGTTAGAGACTACACATTCAGGAGTCATAGAATCATGTGACCTCTCAATAGTACTCTTGCGCAGCGGCAATTTCATAGTCAATGAAGTTCTACTGAGACGTGATTATTGCTAGTTGAAAACTTTACCCAATACCCCGCCAGGATGACTTGAAATATAGTCAGAAATGGCAATTTTTGTTAGTCTCTCAGGAGACTTTACAACTGTGAAATGTAATACATTACAATGTGTAAAGCTATTCCCTTAGTTTGACCCCTAACATGATACTTAAAGCATAATTCAAAATTGAAAATGTTGCCAGTATAAGGAGGTATCACAACTTTCAACCTTTGTAATGTGTTACTAGACAACTTTACAAATGCATCAGTGAAGACATTTCTTGGCAGGTGTTGTATTCACCAGATTTGCCGTTTTTCTGATAACATTCCCATATTATATTTATTGGACAGAGTAACTGGAAGGGCTCGTCCGGGATTTGAACCCGGGACCTCTCGCACCCGAAGCGAGAATCATACCCCTAGACCAACGAGCCTTGGTTTTTATTGGCATCTTCCGTGTAACACAGCTGTTTGATGCACATGTGTCTTTCTTGGAGATGTCAGCAATGCAGCAGGTAATAGAGATCATTCAGATATTTAATATAATTAGTTCAAGACTGAAGAATGTGTGAACACAGCATTTTCCAACTTTGTAAGAAACAACCTTTGAACCAAGCTGCTGAGAACATTGAATGTTCAGAAATGCTTTGGAAGGATGGGGAACTGGAGGGGCTCGTCCGGGATTTGAACCCGGGACCTCTCGCACCCTAAGCGAGAATCATACCCCTAGACCAACGAGCCCTGTTTTCATTGTAATATTTACTCTCACAAAGCTGTCTGATGCACTTGTGGCTTTCTTGAAGATGTCAGAGATGATGCAGGTAATGGAGATAGGAGGGTCAATTTAACCCATCAATCAACTTTCAGAAGATTGCAATTTGGCTTGGGTTGTGGGTTCAAGTTCCTCTTTGTGTTCACCCAAAATTGCTGAACAGGTGTGCTTCCAGGTAACAGCGGTAGTCGTGGCCGACCGGTTAAGGCGATGGACTAGAAATCCATTGGGGTCTCCCCGCGCAGGTTCGAGTCCTGCCGACTACGGAGCTTTATTGTTTGTGCAACAGGTACAAACGTTGGGTGTCACTTTGTAGTGTCATGTTGATGGCTTCCATTTAAAATTCATAGAAAACTGCAGCTTTATGGTGCATAATATTGACAATGTCTGCTAGTCGTTGCTGAGTTTCTATTTTGTCTTCTTCCAGGCTACAACATATTTCTTTCCAACACATGAACTAAGGCGAGGGATGGTGAAGTGCAGTGTCAACAGTAGGGCTCGTCCGGGATTTGAAACCGGGACATCTCGCAGCCAAAGCGAGAATCATACCCCTAGACCAACGAGCCTTGTTATTATTTGGCATCTTCCATCTAACACAGCTGTTTGATGCACATGTGTCTTTCTTGAATATGTCAGCAATGCAGGTAATGGAGATATGAGTGTCAATTTAACCCATTAATCATCTTTCAAATGTTGCTTGGGGTGTGGGTTCAAGTCTCCCTTTGTCTATACCCAAAACACAACCATCTTCATCTTGTGCAAGGCGTTAACGATTGGCCGTTGCATATGTGACAATAGCCTATAGGCCTACTGAGAAGTATCAGCTGGGCACCACGCTGTTAGAGACAAGTAAGACGCGCAAACGCGGGAAGCGAACGCAGCTCGTGTGTGTGTGTG
>NC_139697.1:54072056-54155933 GCF_964188405.1 Protomyctophum parallelum
GTTAGACGCATTGAGGTTGTATAACTGCTATTTTCGCCACATAATAGGTTAGCCTTTTGTATTTTAAAAAAGGGTTAATACTGGCAACCTTCTCGGATTGGTATGAACCACTTCTACCTCTTCAAGAAGATAAACATTTCTTTTGTCTTTTTGATTGATTGAAGTATGTATTAATTTGCAGAATTACAGTACATTTCAAGCACAAGTTAATACAAAAACCTGTTAACTGAGTGGAGGACACCATAAAAGCACAACAGGGCCCAGGTAAATTGCTTGCTTGTTATATATATTTAGTTTGTAATTTATATAGATGCATCTACTGTATGTACTGCATGTAGTCATTTGTATACATGCAGTATGTATTTAAACAGAGTGTACTGTACTCTTAATGTGTATACTTTTAGTCATGGCATGGTATTGATACACACACACACACACACACACAGTCACACACACACACACACACACACACACACACACACACGCACACAGGACTTGGTCATAGTTTGACAGACATATCAATGTTTCTGTATATGCTTGTATGAATTGAATGAATAACATCCCATCGTTTTTCAACCAGCGCTGGCCTCTCCTCCGTGCCTATAATATATAGTAACTCCATTACAAAGTAACGTAACATGCTAATGCTATGCTGCTCCTAGAAACGTCTTGCACAACAAAAATAGCAGATTTACAAGCCCACAAGGCGTCCATCCGTGAGGTAGTGTAGACTTGTAACTTTGACAACAGCTGTTGTGAATTTTGGCCAATCAGAACGGCAGCTGCAAAACCAGCCTGAATGCATGGACCGGCCATAGATAGGTTTAGAAGGCCCCCTAGTGGCCGTTACGTTAGCTCAGAGCCTTAGATCCTTAGATCTGCGTTAGCTGTAAAAATCCATAGATTAGCCGCACCGTTGAACTTTTTAACTTCAAATCATGGGTAAAAAGTTGCGGTTTATAGTCCGGAAATTACGGGTAGTTCATTCTCCAAACTATCATATAATTGCATTGCATTTCACACAAGTCACCTACTCAATTGATTGTACATCATAAAGACTGTGAATGTGACAACATTTTCCTGGCTCATTTGCACCTTCTGCAGTTAATGGAACATATCCATGATATCTATTAAACAAATAGGCCTATAAGTATAAATGAGGTTATACCTGCATGTCAATATGTATTTGATAACAACATTATGGAAATGAAGTGATAGTATTTTAATTCAAAGCTTTTCAGACAGCAACCCATGGGGTAAATGTCATACTTACGTTTAAGAACAAAATAAGTTTCTTGCGGGAAGCACAAATGCCTTTAGTGCCTTAGGTAGTTAGGTAATTGACTGAGAACGAGTGTTCGCGCTTGTTCAAATGTAGGTAAACTTCCTCAAATGCCATTGGTTGTAACATTTTGAACGTCAAGTCATCGGACCAAACAAATAACTAGATGTGCGTATGGGGGTGGGTTATTGCCTACGTATCGTGAAGTACCTTCCGGAAGTAATGCCTTAGTTTAAACTGACGCGCGGAAATTCAGATTGCAGATCGAGACAGAGATAGCAGAGATTCTAGTATTAATATGGCCAGTTCTTTGACTTTGCCCACTAAAATGCCTAAGGCAAAATCCGTTGTAGGGGATAATTTGCGCCAGCAAATGATGTTGATCCATGTAAGTAATTATCATTTAACTGATCTACAGAGAATGGTCAGATGAGGAAATCTTAAATGATGTACCATATGCTACATGTGTTAACCTTATTAAGCTTATTTTCATAATTAAGAAAATGTAATGTACCCATTTTACATATTGTTAATACATATACTTCAATCGATCAATCATACATACAGACGTGAAGTTAATTATGTTTTATTTTTTTAGTATCGTTGTCTCGAAGACCGAGCTGCTCCGGGACTGCCCGTGTACATTGCAGAGGTGGGTAGCCGAGTCAGCACCTCTTACAAGGCGATGGAGGAAGAGCGACTGGAGCTCCAGGATCAGCTCGCTGCCTTGGAGCGTCAAAATAAGCAGCTCCGGCTGGAGAAGCTGAAATTAGAAAACCCCCATTGCCCAATGTGTGGTTTCGGTGAGTCAAAATAGCATGCGTACTAAACTTGTTTGAATGGAGTTTGTTTAAATATAATGAATGTATGTCTGAAAACTTAATACAATAAGTAATGTCTTTTATTTACTTTTACAGATCCAATGGAGAACCTGGCTGGGAACATTTAATAAAAAAAAAGAGCCAAAAAAGATTATGTTCTGGTCTGTTATTTATTATACACCTAATACAGAATGTATTAGAATGTATGCAATGTTTTTAGTTTTTAGTGACTTCGCTCTGCAGGAATTAGGCTACTCTTGAATACTGACTTTTTTAAAACAATATTAGGCCTATTTACATTTTTGCAGTAGATTATTTATTTGCAACAGATGTTTTAAAGTCTCTCTTTGATTCTTGATGTGCCAGAGGAACCTATGATGGTGATGATCGAATGTTTTGGATATACTGTACATTGATATATACACCTAATACTGCCTACATACTGTACATAATGTGTGAAATATGTAACATTGTAAAATGTAGTGTTGCATTGCACAAGCCACATATGAGTGTGTACAGGATGTAGCATATACTGATATTATAAAACAATGTGACGTTTCTTAAATTAATGTGAAATAATTCAATGACTTGTGCATTTATTTGTTTTACATTAACTCATAATGTTATCCAACATTGAAATATGATATTGTATTGAGTAAACAACATTTTAAGTCACTGCACAACGTTATTCCAGCCCAAATTGCCCAATGCATTATAAAGTAAGTTGAATTTTTGAAAATGCGTATTCAGGGCGGAGTCACCACCCCCAGGGTGATTTGCTCTCGTTCACTGGAATGCAATTTGCGGCATTTCCAAAACAATATTGCGCAGAGTAGCGATTATCAAACGTATTTGCAATGCCATACGTTGAAAGATCTGTTGCCGGTGGACAAGGCACGTTACCTCCGCAAGTATATATATATATAGATGTTTGTCCGTATGTGATTAAGGATTGGAAAAAGTTGCATAGGCAGCCATAGAAAATTCTGCCCAGGGTAAAAAACCGGATGTGACGTTTTTGGGCGTTCCTGTCTTGTTTCGTAGCATGTGTGCCATGTGACACAAACAACCAATAGCATTATTTGACCCACCCATCAGCACTTTGGTTTGAACAGAACTGCCGCCAATCTACACTATTCATTCCAGGATTTCACAGGACACTGAGGACAGGGTGAGCAGCTGAGTAGCTACAGAAGTCATGGCGGCAGCAGGTTTCGCAACAAGCCCAACGGCGCGGGCCAAATCGGATATTTTTGCGGATAGATTTGAGCTTCTCATCGGTAAGTTTAAACATTTATCCTGTAAATGTCGATTTCAAATATGTTAGTAATTCAGATGAGACTGCTGACCATGCTTATACGGTATAAGAGGTATAAATTCATACAAGAGCTCTTGTAGGCTATATGGCGGTCTATTTTTTTTGTTTTTTGTTTCTTGTATAGCATCAGGTTAACGATCCCCAGGTTGGAAAGGACGAACTCCTTTCCAACCTGGCATCTTTGAGCTCAGCGGCAGTTATGTGCCACAATGCCCTTACATGCCAGCTGAAATATATGAGGGGACAGATTAAGCGGATCTCGGACGCCAATAAAGAAATTGCCCGGCAGATGAGAAGGAGGCCTCGACAGCCGGCGGCATGTCAGGCTTGCTCAGATATCTTTCGTAAGCTATATTTCTAATTCCTAGAATAGGTTTGTTGTTAATTAACCATTTTTAATCAACCTTAACACTATTCTATTTTATGATTGTTAAACTTTAGCATTGGATGATGACATGGAGGAGGCATCCTTGCAGCAAGAAGGTAAACTATATTACATCCTTAGCATAGAATAGGCTCTCAAAATATTCATTCCTTGCCACCATCTGACTTCTATTTGCTGTTATTGCCAAGCATTTTTGTCATAGTTTATTTGACTGTCATAATAGACCTTATTAATTTTAAATAAACCCAATTGACGTGATTCTATTTTATGACTATTTAGCTGGCCTTGAAAATGCTGATGGTGGTGTGGCGGCAGCAGCAGCAGCAGCTTTAGGATTTGAAGAAGGTATTTGTATTAAATTATTACTGATAGACATAATGTAGACATTTTTAATAAACGCATTTGATATGATTCTATATATTTTAGGACAATTTAGCCTTGGACAATCCCAGTTGTGCCCTGGACGCCTCGTCAGTCTTGGAAGAAGGTATTAGCAGAGGCTCTACTTTATTTTATTTTATTATAATATAACCGTAGTCTTTTCTACTTTGTATTTATTTAGTGATGGATATGGAGATGCTGGAGGAGGATTAATATTAATAAAAATGTATATACTATGAAGTTGTTTGTCCAATTCTTGGTATCTTAATCAAACATTTGTTTAATGTTATAACTACATATCTACATTATGCAGTATCAAATGCCATAATTTGTTAAATTATTTTAGGCTATTCATTATGTGAGCCATTATATGAACTTTATTTCCTTAGTGGCTTCACAAAATATCTGTCAGACTGCACTGTATAGACCGATTCCGTAGCTGGTCTCATGGTCGCAGCCTACGTATTTCCTGTAGGCGGACTCGACGTAGCTGCGGGGATAAAACCCTCACCAGGCGCACCTCTTCCACTACAGTGAACGGCAGAGTGACTGATGTTAGTTTGCGTCAAACTTTACTCCTTTACCTGCTTTTTTACTAACACTAACATTACAAAGATGCCCAGAACATCGAGATGAACCTGTGTAGTTTATGGCTGCTCCAACAGTAGTGGCAACATAAAAAATAAACTAAAACGTAATGTCTAATATCCACCGCGGTGACTGAGACCAGAGCCATTGAGTAATGGTTGAGACGAAGCAGTGAAAGATACATAACGCCAGTGTACTTTATACCTCATACTTTAAATGCTTAGTATGAGGTATAAAATACAGCAGCCTTGTGTTCATAAAACAGAAAGATTTGGTATTGGGTAAGACTGGCGATATGTATCTTTCCCTGCTTCGTCTCAACCATTACTCAATGGCTCTGGTCTCACAGGTTCATCTCGATGTTCTGGGCATCTTTGTAATGTTAGTGTTAGTAAAAAAGCAGGTAAAGGAGTAAAGTTTGAGGCAAACTAACATCAGTCACTCTGCCGTTCACTGTAGTGGAAGAGGTGCGCCTGGTGAGGGTTTTATCCCCGCAGCTACGTCGAGTCCGCCTACAGGAAATACGTAGGCTGCGACCATGAAACCTCTACGGAATCGGTCTATAGTTAAGGTGTTTTGGGTTGTCATTAAAAAACAAATCTACAGTTAAGGTGTTTCTGCACCCTACTGCTGGTGTTAAGTACTGCACACAGCAGTACCAATGTTAACCAGAAAATAAAGCTTTCCTGTTAAAGTATGCAAATTCCGCTAAAATCCGCCTTTTTGTATACAATCGTGTACTGAAGATAATACTAGTATTTTACTTGAGTTGAGTTAATATAACAATGTGCTTAGGATGTCAATTGTCATAGACAGTGTGTGTGTGCATGTGGTGTCTCACCAGACACAAGTCACACGACAAGTCACACGTCCCAAATACCACAGAGTGCACACAATATACTGCAGAGGCCTCAAAATATCCTATATATCCCCCCTGGTTACACTCACCTAAAGGGGAGGTGAAACAAGAAAACATCCAAACAAGAAAAATAATAACAATAACAATAACAATAATAATAATAATAATAATAATAATAATAATAATAATAATAATAATAATAATAATAATAATAATAATAAAATAAAATTAACAACAAAAAACAAAACAAAACTCTTAGATTCCCCTTAGATATCTAGGCACTTAACTTATCCAAAATCACATCTTCGGTTCAAACAAAATACACGGCAACACAACACATTTTAAAATCTTAATTTCAAGACACACATAACACCATTATTGCAAACCACACCCTCAACCCAAGACTCCACTCACACTGTCACAACAGAACTTAACCCATACTGGGCGGGAACCCCTTTTGGCGGACTATTATGCTTCAGCAATTGAGAACAGCAGACCTACAAGCTCACACAAGCTTATAGATCTGAAAAATCACGAAAATGTAGTGAAAATCTCAGGCATAAATGGCCTAAGTCACCTAGTCGACGCACAATACTTGTTGACTACTGCAAGCTCGTAATTCATTTCTACTACCATCAATCTTCTGCGCCATGAATGACAGAATGCATTGAATGTAACATTTTGCTTTCACGGCCGTTTGCAGATTCTCAAGTCTCAACACACTGGTCCGGTTCGAAAGGTAAAGGTTGGACCCAGGGTGTCCTATTAGCATTATAGCATGTTATACAAGTCTGTTTGGTTACCCGCTCGGCCGAGAATCGCATCCATTCATAAAACAAGTTATTCTGTCCGCGTGCCGTGACCTGCCTATTAGCAGACACGAACACTTGCAAGGCAGGTTCAACTGCAGGACTGGCAAAGGAACTATTGTACCCAAAAGAAAAGATACAGATCAAAATTCTCAACATGTTCCACTCTCCCCATCTGCCCTGAATTAGTCTGTCCCATGATCTTCAACTCATGCCCTGCAGTGTTCATTGCGTCTGATGTACTTCCCTCTTTTTGACCGTACCTCTGTTCCCTCCACCTGAGGACATGAAAACGGCCCTGGTTAATTACTTAATAAACCTAAACTTTAGTCCTAATGACGTTGGAGTCTATAGTGGAATGTATGCAGATGCGACCACTAGTTTGCTATTCGGGAATGGCAAGTGACCAAAACCTGACATTGCCACCGTCATATCTAGCACGTATGACGTACCTGTTTGGTTGTGTCCCCAATACTAGGGATCATTCCGTCCATTCGATCACTATAGGTGTCTCACCACCACCACCATTCCTGCTTCTCTTGCAGTAGATCATACGTTCCACACTCAGCCTATCCCCACAACACAGTATGGGCAAATGGTGAACCGTCCACTACGGGAACAGACATAGAGGAAACTCATAATTTCTATTACTCCACTCATGGTTGGATGACAACACACCAAGGTTGACCTATGTGACAGTGACAGGACAGAGTTACATTTGTTATTAATGGACTGTGTCATTTCAACATCCAACAAATTGCAATTTAGTTCATATCTTACACAATGTTGCTTTTGCTTCAGCTCCTTGCTGCTGTACTCGTGTGGATTGGATGGATGGACAATTTTTGACAGAGGAAGGTTGTAAACCAAAATCCTCATTAACAATGTCACCATTCATTCACGCAATAATTTGAACACCTAATTGTGAAGAGGGAACAACATTATATTATAATATATATGGTAATAACATTTTTATTTCATTTTATTAAATTAAAAGCAATGTTTTTCACCAGATGTTCAGAAAGTGTCCAGTGTCAGGTATGTGCTCATATGGGCACGCAGCCACGCACGTTACGTCTGTGACGTAACGTGACGTAACGGAAACCTGCAGATGGAGAGAAGACATGTGACATTATTACACCCGTTATATTAACGTTATGGACATCACATTATATCTCACCACTACCCGCATGGCTATTGTAGTATAAATAGGATCATTGATTCAGTTGATTACTTCAGTTAACTGTTGCACCGCTATTGACAACATTGACAGAGACTGTCACTATACCTCAAAATTATGTTTTGGCATCCCCTATGCAGAAAGAGTAATAGCGAAAACCCCTCAAGATGGCGCCACCTGCCCGTTGAACTCCATTGAACGGTTCCTTGAAAGGGTCTTATTCAAGGTTTTCAGCCAGACATACACCACACACACGTTGAGCACAAGGAGACCATTCTAAACCATGTCTAGCAGTGTCAGGGTGGCTGTGGTAACAGGCAGTAACAAGGGCATAGGTCTGGCCATAGTCAGAGCCCTCTGTCAGCAGTTCCAAGGACATGTATACGTCACTGCCAGAGACAGTGGACGTGGCCGCGTGGCAGTCGAGACTCTGGCCTCAGAGGGACTCGAGCCCATGTTTCACCAGCTGGACATCGACGACCCAAACAGCGTTAGCGCCGCGGCGGATTACTTCACGGAAAAATACGGAGGCGTGGACGTACTCGTCAATAACGCCGGGATAGCGTTCAAAGTCGCGGACACCACTCCGTTCGACGTCCAGGCTGAGGTGACCCTGAAGACCAACTTCTTTGGCACCCGAGACATGTTGGCTCGCTTCATTCCTCTCGTCAAGCCCGGGGGTCGCGTGGTGAACGTCTCCAGCCTCCTGGGCTCGGTTGCACTGAGTCGATGTGGCCCCGCCCTGCAGGAACGCCTCCGCAGCGAGGGCCTGACGGAGGACGAGCTGGCGGGACTGATGCGGCGGTTCGTCGGCCTGACCAAGAAGGGCGAACACAAGGCCGGAGGCTGGCCCGAAACGGCGTACGGAGTGTCTAAGGCCGGGCTGACGGCTCTGTCCATGGTCCTGGCCCGTCGGCTGTCCAAGGAGAGACCGGATGATCGGATACTCTTGAATGCCTGCTGTCCAGGCTGGGTGCGAACGGACATGGCCGGTCCTAAAGCTCCGAAGTCGCCGGACGAGGGAGCTGTAACTCCGGTCTACCTAGTGCTACTGCCCCCCGGGGCCACACAGCCTCATGGGAAATTTGTCTCAGACAAAAAAGTACAACCATGGTGATAGGATGGAGCAGCGGTTCTCGATGTGGGGTTCCGGGGATCCCCAGGGGTCCTTGGAGGGGTTCCAGGGGGTCCCCGGCTAAATTTGTTACAGTGGTCTGTGGCTATTTAAAAACAATAGCAGCTATAGGAGAGTAGGAGGAGAGCACCCCTCACTTCACACGGTTGTGATTTTTTAATAACATAAATTGTCTTTTCTGGGGGATGACACAACCTTTTCAGATGGGGTCCCAGTTCAAATATGATTATTTCGTAGGGTTGGGACCTGGAAAGGTAGAGAACCACTCGTCTAAGGCCCCTTTCCACCATGCAAGTGTGGCAGGCTGGGCGTGAGTTCCCACGCTGTCACAGCCCATCCTCCACACACTCATCAGTGGCTGATTGAAAAGCAGTGTGTTTCCCTGTTGCTCGTCAGCTGGTTGTCTCTTCTGCTCGTCCCCATTGCTGTTTATACGATCGCCTGCACTTAATAGTTTGAACTTGACCGTGATCGCTTGTTGTGTTTTAGCCTCGGGGCTACACCTGACTCGCTCCTTCCGGAGAATCCTGTTTGGTGTGTGGCGAGGGTGACACGACTCCAGGCCACCCAAGTATAATGTGGTTGGTGGTGGTCCTCCGCAGCATATTCATTTGGTGTCTTTGATGCCATGGGAATATAAACATGGGCCCTTGTTGTTTACAGTTGTCTTCTTACCAGGTGCAGTAGGCTACTTAGTTTAGACAGTTTTTGGTTTGGACTAGTCATTGTTTAGGACCAATGCTCCCTCAAACCAATGCTCCGTTGGACCATAGTATGCCTCCCTGTGTTGGCCTCATTAAAGCCGGTAAGTGTGTCTCTCTGTTCGTGCCTCAGCGAATTGTAGTAGCTAAGTAGGCCTACTATGTTAATACGTCCGTTTGTGCTTTTAGGGCCAGCACCACACCTGCTGCTTTGCTGGAGTTTACCCTTCCACACACTCCATGGACTACCGCCATGTTTGAAAGAGCACCCACACGGCCAGTCGGCCACGAGTTCTCCTTGGTTTTGGGTTGCCTGTTGCCTGAGAGCCCTGGTTTATTGTAAACCTCTAGTATTGGGGTTCATTAATTCGATTCTGTTATATCATTGTATTCCCTCATTAAATTTGGCTTATATATATTTATATACCATATAATGTATACCGATATGTATTGCATTCTATATCATTGTAGTTTGGTTACAACGGGCCGTAGGCCAATAACCGGCTGATTTAAAGAGAGCTAATACTGTCCTTTTAACTACCTTTCACTGAAGTGCTGATCTAATAGATTGAACTCATTACAGGAGCGGTGCTTGGGCCTGTCCTGCTCCCCTTCCCCCCACAGTACCGGCCTATATTTGGATGATATCCCTGTAGCTATATGCACTTAAGTCACCAGCACTTTTAACCTTATTGGATAAATCTATTTCTATTGCTTGTTGAACAGTCCTATTGGTTGCTTGATGACATGTTTTATTTTATTTAATGACATAATTGCTGATCAATTAACTTAAAATACTTTTGTATATTTTGTTACACACGTTCCTGCCTGCCTTGATAATGATATATTATAATATTGCAGTGGTGGAAGGTTCTTATAACGGCAGTGGGTGGGTGGGCCTATTACAGCCACTGCATCTTACCCTTTAATTAAAGTAAAAGTAGTCTGAGGAAAATGAATAGTTCTGTTCCCCAGACATTGTTTTGGGATATTTTGGCTGAGATGGCTCTGTTTGTCAAGTCTCAAATCAGTGTGGAGATTAGTAATCTCCACACTGATAATCTGTAATCTCAGATTACCCGGCGGTGTTGCTCCATTCATTGTCGATGGCTTTTAATGTTTGTGTTAGGAGTCGGACCAATCTCTATAGCTATATATATAGGATGGGCTAGCGTCCCTCGAAACATACTTCTTGCCCCTGAAGTGGGAACCAAAGTGGGCGTGTCACAGGTTGGAAGATGCAGATGTGATATAAACCGTATTAAAGAAGATCACACTCATGTGAAGTGAGGGGTGCCTCAGTCCTTTAAACAAACATTGTTATATTCTAAACAAAAATTCAAAGTTCATACTTCAGACTGCTATATGACGTAATTTCCGTAAACCATACGTTGGACCAAACTCGTTTTGGAGTTTGAGAACCACTGGGATAGAGGGGATGATGATGATCATGTCTCTGTGCATGTTTTATCAAGCTTGTGCCCCTCAGAACGGAACCAGTTCTAGAACTAAAGTTAATTATTTTGGTGGAAAAGGGTCCTAGAGATGCCTCCTATTACTGAGTGCGTGCGTGCGTGCACACACGCACATTGGGGACCACTTGATGTTTCTCAAACTGTTACAGGGGGTTTCCCGGCTAAATTACTGTTAATATTCAGCATGTACCAAAAAAAATAAAAAATAAGGAAAAAAACCTAGAATGTCAATGTCTGCTTGGACAGAGTTAAACTGTTCTGTTATCTATAATCAAGATAAGGCTTGACGCCTGATTCTATTCTACGTCCGAGCATAGACATGGTAACGCCCCGCCTGCCTCTGATTGGCCTACCGACACTGCCGGCCTTACACTGCTGGCTTTTCACTGTACACAGCCCTCCCATGAGACAGACTGTGTAGAAGAAAATAATTGTGGCATTTTATCATGAACATTATGTGAGGACCAATTATATAAAGATTGGTTGAAAAGTAGTCCTTAAGTAAACAATGTGAGTACTTCGTCCATCACTGATCATCAGTACATTACACAGTGATGGAAGAAGGTCTCACTGGAACTAGATTCACATCAGTAACTAACTGATGTGAATCCAATCCAACTGAACTGACTAGCTAAGGTGGGTGCACCATATCAGTGGCCATTCTTGCCAATAGATGGCAGTGCAGTGCAGCCTACGTTTGATTCTTGAGCATGCATTGCACACTTCTGCACTAGTTGCACAATGCACACCACCATACATGAGGATGTCTCCAGTTCGATTCCTTCATTATTAGATTGTTGGACAACAACTTCAGAAACTTTATACATCCACGTATGATAACAGCATCCTAAGGTTAGCAAGGAATATCACCTCTAATACTAATGTGATGTATGGAGAATATAGGTTGCTACCTTCAGGAAGGAGATATGGTGTACCAGCATACAATAAGGTCAGACTAAAGAGGTCCTTTGTCCACCAGTCGACCTTGAGGCTTAATCAGGAGATGTAGTAGCCACAGGATAATCTAAGCGGTGGATATTGCTCATGTCTTTATGTATGTAAATTGTCTTGTTCTTTGTGTTTTGTATATGTGTTCTGCATACTTGGCTGCTGTGTCGCAAGACAAATTTCAGTGTGAACTGACAATAAAGTATTATATCATATCATATCATTAAACCCAAGTAAAGAGAACTTGAACTGATCTATCGTCCTTGTGATTACCAAACATCTGGATAACTTTGGGATAAAGAGCGGGTTAAGAGCCATCTTCCACCTTCATCCACATTCAAAGGGAAAATAGCATTGACAAGATAACTTTAGCTAGCATAATGGTATTTGTATTCTTATTACATTTGAAGAACAACAAAGCTGTCATCATTAATCCCTTGAAGGGTTAGTTCAGATATTTGGATTTAAAGCTGTAGGAAATACTTGCCATTAATTATACCGGTAGTAGTTGCAAAGGTATTTACTGATTGCCTGAGTCCCGTGGTGGGAGTTCTGGTCCCATGACTCCTGTTGTCTGTGAATTGGAAATAAATTAATCCACAAAACTAGCGTCGTTAACCTATTTTAACCATATAGTAGCAATAGTAACTTTTTCATTCAACTTTGACCCCTGTCACATTATCATGGAACTATTTTTATGTCCGGTATACTCACTACGCCAGCAACAGCTAAAACCATATAGTTCCATGTGACAGAGGGGTTAACTGTTTGATGCGGAGGAGGGAACACGCCGCCAGGGGTTAACTGTTTGAATGGCTCCACGGCTTCATGGCATAGGCCTATGAGATCATTTTGAAAACATGTTTTTGTGAGACTTGTGAAGAAACATCCATATCCCCATTCCCCATGGCTGCTTCTGTTGTGATTTGGAGACAAAATAATGATTAGCGGTAAACCGTGTTGGCAATGGCATAATTGACGAAAACATATATATAAATAAAAATAAAATAAAATAAGCCAATGTTTGTCTTTAGATACAACTATATTTTAACAAAGTTCTATATAAACCACATACATGAGGTCACGCATAAGATGCTGTGTTGAGGTTGAGGACAACCTAGATCCATAGCAATACGGTGACAGTGTTGACAGAGAATAACTGGCTGGCTACATACTTATTTTCTTCTTTTTCCTGTATTTTATAGGCCATTTGTTCCTGTGAGTGGGAAGGGTGGTACTGGGGAGCAGGGGAAAAGTTTGAGGGGATGTCTAAAAAAACTGGAATTACCCACAAGAAAGCACTGACCTGTAATATGACATTGCTGGTTATCGTTTGTGTTGTGTCTCTGCAAAATGGTGGAATATAATTGTAAAAAATACAATAAACTAGAAACAAAATTTCAAGATTTTTTTCTGGGTGCCTGAAGCTCGCCAAGTCTGTGCAGCATTTGAGCCACGGACCACCATTTGATGACATTTAGTCTCTCAGAAGGGTCCATTTGGTTACATGTGAGCCAGGTCTCCCCATTGACTTTCAATGGGGTATTTTGTCTTAGTTTATTGCGCAATACGTTGCCACCAACATTCTAATGCTAACATGCTAATACTAACATGCTAACATGCTAGCATGCTAACATTTTAATGCTAACATGCTAATGCTAACATGCTAATGCTAACATGATATCATGCTAAAATGCTAACATGCTGCTAACATGATAACATGCTAATGCTAACATGCTAATGCTATATCATGCTAACATGCTAATGCTAACATGCTAACATGCTAATGCTAACATGTTAATATTATCATGCTAAAGTGCTAATGCTAACATGCTAATGCTAGCATGCTAACATGCTAATATGCTAACATGCTAATATGCTAACATGCTAATGCTAACATGCTAATGCTAACATGCTAATATGCTAACATGCTAATGCTAACATGCTAATGCTAAGACGTCTGAGCTGTAAGGGTCCATTTGGTTTTGTTCAGGGGGGCGGCCCGGTTCCGGCGAGCAGCCCCGCTTCTGAAACGGTCGAGAAATGACATAGTTACGGGTTTCCCCAATGTTTTCATTGACTTTCAATGTGTGAGTGTGCGTGCACATTTGCTAACATGCTAATATGCTAATGCTAACATGCTAATGCTAAGACGTCTGAGCTGTAAGGGTCCAATTGGTTTTGTTCAGGGGGCGGCCTGGTTCCGGCGAGCCGCCCCGCTTCTGAAACGGTCGAGAAATGACAGAGTTACGTGTTTCCCCGACTTTCAATGTGTGAGTGTGCATGCACATTTGTGCATGTGCGTGCGTGTGCGTTCGTCTGTGCACGTGTGTGAGAGGTGGTCAACTTGACCTTGAATCATTAACAAAGTATCATTTTCAGCTGGGGTAGTCTATGTGAATGCAACCACTATTGAAAGTTAAAAGCACACTGACTCAGTGAGAGAACGTATGTCCGAACAAATTGCTCTATCGCAAAAAGTAAAAGTCAAATGCGATTTTTGTTTTCGCCGTGAGTGACCCGAGACATTGAGGTACGCCATGTGCGATCGTGGTATTACGATAAAAAACGTAGTTATGAGAGAGAAATTGTGTTTGTGATGAAAAAATTGCTGACTCATTCAGGCAGTTAACATGGAGTTGTATGACACATTATGATGGTACACCTGTCGCTTTCAGGGCTGTAGTTCACGTACCGTATGAATATGGGCTGTGGTTGTGACATTGGATGAAAGAGGACGAGTGTGGCTACAAAATTACCGAAACTCATGCGTGTAAAGTAAATATTTTGGCCGTGAGGACGATTTGTTCGGAGAATTTCGCTACAGTCTTCACAGTGGCTTGTCCCTCTGACCCGCTCTCTCTCTGGGCGTGCGACACTCACACAAGTTGAGATTTTTGCTCAGACCAAACACACTTTGAACTGCGATAGCGGGCAAACCGTGCAACGTATTCGAATTCCATCTGAACCACAACAAAGTCGATGGCCTCGTGTGCTGTTTGAGGTTTAAATCGTGTTTCCACATAACAGTATGCCAGAGCAATGTGGCTCCAAAGTAACGTGTCGTTTTCTGTTTTTACCCGCGTTTCCCCATTGACTTTGCATGGGGCATTTTTCGCGTCATTTATTGCGAATTACGTCGGCACGGTAACCCGAAACGGAAAGACAAGCACACCATTCCCGGCCGAGCCGCACGTTTCGATGTATATATATTGTGGGGCTTTGGTAAACCGTGCGGCCGGCCATAGACGTCAACGTTTCGTGTCTTGAGGACGATTATTATTAAGTATGTGTTGCGGATTTCAACCTGTGTTTCTGCCATTGCATGGCAGAAAAACCCTTCTGTTGTAAACAGTGTGGAGAGAGTTTCACAATGTTAGGTAACCTGAAGGCACACCAGCATATCCACACTGGAGAAAAACCCTTCTGTTTTAAACAGTGTGGAAAGAGTTTCTCTGTGCTAGATAGCCTCAAGACACACCAGCGTATCCACACTGGAGAAAAACCCTTCTGTTGTAAACAGTGTGGAAAGAGTTTCACTGTGTTACATAGCCTTAAGACACACCAGCGTATCCACACAGGGGAGAGGCCTTTCGTCTGTAAGCACTGTGAGAAGAGCTTCAATCAGTTAGGCCATCTCAAGAGCCACCAGCGTATCCACACTGGAGAAAAACCTTTTCTGTTGTAAACAGTGTGACAAGATTGATCAGAACGTCGATGTTAGCGGCTCATTACTGAATCGTCGCTACCTCGCGGTTACAATATCCTCGCGGTTCTGATGACTTTTAAAGTCACGATGCTCACATTAGCTATACGGTGATTTTGCTTCCTGATTTTTTGGGGGAATTGAAAGTGAAGGTTTTCCTAAAATACCCATGCGTCCGGGCGGCGACAGACTGACTAGTGCCGGAGTCTTTGGTGGTTTCTGAAAGGCTGAATCTCATCCTCAAAACACAGAATAGTAATGATTTGCCTTGATATGAAAAGGGTTGAAAACTTTCATTCTTTATTTTTGTTTTGAGCGGTGCCTAACTGCTCCAACGGCTGGCTGCGTGTGTATGTATGTCCTTCTGTTTAGAGTATGAACAGCTGCAATACCGATGGCAGCCAGTGCGTGTGCGCGTGTAAACAGTGTGACAAGTGTTATACTGTGTTAAGCAGCCTCAAGGCACACCAGCGTGATTTGTGCAAGTCGACTGTGACAGTATGTCAGTGAAGGTCAAAGTTGAAAAACGACACAAGGGGGGAGGGATCAGAAATGACAGCATGTTTGAGAGGCGCTAGAAATTGCATCATAGGCCAGCCAAGTCTAACCTTAACCCTTTGTTAAGGGTAGTTATGATGACATGTTTTTGCAAACAAAGCCTATGGACTTTAAAACCCTTTGACTGTCAATGACGTGATTTTTTTCCTAATGTCGATTCCCGCCATTGACGTGATTGATGTGATGAGTTTTTTTTTAATTTATTCTGGGTGCCTGCCATGCAATGGCAGAAACACAGGTTGAAATCCGCAACACATACTTAATCGCAATAATAATCAAGACACGAAACTTTGACGTCTATGGCCGGCCGCACGGTTTACCAAAGCCCCACAATATATACATCGAAACGTGCGGCTCGGCCGGGAATGGTGTGCTTGTGCTTTTCTTTCCGTTTCGGGTTACCGTGCCGACGTCATTCGCAATAAACGACGCGAAAAATGCCCCATGCAAAGTCAATGGGGAAACGCGGGTAAAAACTGAAAACGACACGTTACTTTGGAGCCACATTGCTCTGGCATACTGGTACGTAGAAACACGATTTAAACCTCAAACAGCACACGAGGCCATCGACTTTGTTGTGGTTCAGACGGAATTCGAATACGTTGCACGGTTTGCCTGCTATCGCAGTTCAAAGTGTGTGTGGTCTGAGCAAAAATCTCGATGTCACAACCACAGCCCAGATTCATACGGTACGTGAACTACAGCCCTGAAAGCGACAGGTTTACCATCATAATGTGTCATACAACTCCATGTTAAATGCCGGAATGAGTCAGCATTTTTTCATCACAAACACAATTTCTTAACTCGCTCTCATAACCACGTTTTTTATCGTACCAATACCACGATCGCACACGGCGTACCTCAATGTCTCGGGTCACTCACGGCGAAAACAAAAATCGCATTTGACGTTTACTTTTTGCGATAGAGCAATTTGTTCTGACATACGTTCTCTCACTGAATCAGTGTGGTTTTAACTTTCAATAGTGTTTGCATTCGCATAGACTAGCCCTAGCCCAGGTGAAATTGATACTTTGTTAATGATTCAAGGTCAAGTTGACCACCTCTCAAACACGCGCACACACGAACGCACATGCACGCACATGCACACATGTGCACGCACACACACACATTGAAAGTCAATGGAGAAAACCGGGGAAACACGTAACTCTGTCATTTCTCGACCGTTTCAGAAGCAGGGAGGCTCGCCGGAACCGGGCCACCCCCCTGAACGAAACCAAATGGACCCTTACAGCTCAGACATCTTAGCATTAGCATGTTAGCATGTTAGCATTAGCATGTTAGCATTAGCATGTTAGCATGTTAGCTTTAGCATGTTAGCATGATAGCATTAGCATGTTAGCATTAGCATGTTAGCATGATATCATTAGCATGTTAGCATTAGCATGTTAGCATGTTAGCATTAGCATGTTAGCATTAGCATGTTAGCATGATAGCATTAGCATGTTAGCATGTTAGCATGATAGCATTAGCATGTTAGCATTAGCATGTTAGCATGTTAGCATTAGCATGTTAGCATGTTAGCATGTTAGCATTAGCATGTTAGCATTAGCATGTTAGCATGATAGCATTAGCATGATAGCATTAGCAGGTTAGCATGTTAGCATTAGAATGTTAGCATAGCATTGGCATGTTAGCATGATAGCATTAGCATGTTAGCATTAACATGTTTTCATGATAGCATTAGCATGTTAGCATTAGCATGTTAGCATGATAGCATTAGCATGTTAGCATTAGCATGTTAGCATGTTAACATTAGCATGTTAGCATGATAGCATTAACATGTTAGTATGTTAACATGTTAGCATTAGCATGTTAGCATGTTAGCATTAGCATGTTAGCATTAGAATGTTAGCATTAGCATGTTAGCATGATAGCATTAGCATGTTAGCATGTTAGCATTAGAATGTTAGCATGATAGCATTAGCATGTTAGCATGATAGCATTAGCATGTTAGCATTAACATGTTTGCATGATAGCATTAGCATGTTAGCATGTTAGCATGATAGCATTAGCATGTTAGCATTAGCATGTTAGAATGTTAACATTAGCATGTTAGCATGATAGCATTAACATGTTAGTATGTTAACATGTTAGCATTAGCATGTTAGCATGTTAGCATTAGCATGTTAGCATTAGAATGTTAGCATTAGCATGTTAGCATGATAGCATTAGCATGTTAGCATGTTAGCATTAGAATGTTAGCATGATAGCATTAGCATGTTAGCATGATAGCATTAGCATGTTAGCATTAACATGTTTGCATGATAGCATTAGCATGTTAGCATTAGCATGTTAGCATGATAGCATTAGCATGTTAGCATGTTAGCATTAGCATGTTAGCATTTTAGCATGATATCATGTTAGCATTAGCATGTTAGCATTAAAATGTTAGCATGCTAGCATGTTAGCATGTTAGTATTAGCATGTTAGCATTAGAATGTTGGTGGCAACGTAATGCGCAATGAACTAAGACAAAATACCCCATTGGAAGTCAATGGGGAGACCTCCTGGCTCACATGTAACCAAATGGACCCTTCTGAGAGGCTAAATGTCATCAAATGGTGGTCCGTGGCTCAAATGCTGCACAGACTTGGCGAGCTTCAGGCACCCAGTAAAATTTCTTGAAATTTTGTTTCTAGTTCAGAATGGTCTCGCTAATATCTACCGAGTAGTAGCTTACCAGTCGCTAGAGGCAATACCGCTGGCAGCCAGCCAGAGGTGTTTTTGAGCAGCCTGCACCTCTCAGTTCACACAAGTATGATTTTTCTATCCACCTGCCCCCCCCCCCCTTCCTTTTCTTTCCTTTTGTGGAAACAATCAAAAATATAGCTGCAAGCAGTTATAAGATGTGGTCAAGCCCAAAAAGAAAAAAAGCTATACGCAAAATATAAATAAAGATATCATATTGATGACGTAATTATTGCCCAAATATTGCCCAAATATGGAGGGGCGGCGGCCTGCATGCGCACATCGGTGTAGTCAGGCATATGCACGGCAACCGGTTGTGTTGTGAGTGAGGTCAGATCAGAACTCTGCTCAGTATTATAATTATTCAAGAAAATATTTTTCAATTCCACTTCATTCCACGTAGACCAGGAGTTTTAGTTGTCTCTACGCAGTGTTGTGAAAGAAGGAGGTGGAAAACAAAGGGAGTCAAAGAGAGGATAAATAAATTGTCCATAAGGAGACAGAAGAGTGAGGACAACTTGTCCATTCCCCGACAGAACCTACAACGCCATCACAGTCCATGTATAGATGATGAACCACCACTCCAGGAAGGAGTCTCAATCTTCCCAGGCTAAGGTCCACCGTTCTGGTTGTACATACAGATCGAGCCACGACGACCTCTACTGCCAAATGCCCAGAAAGGGACCGATCCCCTCAGAATCCTGTCAGCAAATCACCAGCACTGTAATAACCAGCCAGGAACAAGGAGACGTAGATGAACCTAGATTGTACAGTCATCAACTGTTTACCGAGACTTTGACTCCACCAGGAGAAGTGAAGACACGTCATATGACCTATACAGGAATGAACACTCACGTCTGTAAACAGTGTGAGAAGAGTTTCAGTCAAATAGGTCACACCAGCGTATCCACACTGGAGAAAAACCCTTCTGTTGTAAAAAAGTGTGGAAAGAGTTTCTCTGTGTTAGATAGCCTCAAGACACACCAGCGTGTCCACACTGGAGAAAAACCCTTCTGTTGTAAACAGTGTGACAAGAGTTTTAGTGAGATGGGTTCCCTTAAGACACACCAGCGTGTCCACACTGGAGAAAAACCCTTCTGTTGTAAACGGTGTGGAAAGAGTTTCTCTGTGTTACATAGCCTCAAGACACACCAGCGTATCCACACAGGGGAGAGGCCTTTCGTCTGTAAGCACTGTGACAAGAGCTTCAATCAGTTAGGCCATCTCAAGAGCCACCAGCGTATCCACACTGGAGAAAAACCCTTCTGTTGTAAACAGTGTGACAAGAGTTTTAGTGAGATGGGTTCCCTGAAGACACACCAGCGTATCCACACTGGAGAAAAACCCTTCTGTTGTAAACAGTGTGACAAGAGTTTCTGTCAGTCAAGTGATCTGAAGAAACACCAGCGTGTCCACACTGGAGAAAAACCCTTCTGTTGTAAACAGTGTTACAAGAGTTTCTGTCAGTCAAGTGATCTGAAGACACACCAGCGTGTCCACACTGGAGAAAAACCCTTCTGTTGTAAACAGTGTGACAAGAGTTTCAGTCAGATGGGTCACCTGAAGAGACACCAGCGTATCCACACTGGAGAAAAACCCTTCTGTTGTAAACATTGTGACAAGAGTTTTAGTAAGTTAGGTAACCTGAAGGTACACCAGCGTATCCACACTGGAGAAAAACCCTTCTGTTGTAAACAGTGTGGAAAGAGTTTCACTGTGTTACATAGCCTTAAGACACACCAGCGTATCCACACAGGGGAGAGGCCTTTTGTCTCTAAGCACTGTGACAAGAGCTTCAATCAGTTAGGCCATCTCAAGAGCCACCAGCGTATCCACACTGGAGAAAAACCTTTTCTGTTGTAAACAGTGTGACAAGATTGATCAGAACGTCGATGTTAGCGGCTCATTACTGAATCGTCGCTACCTCACGGTTACAATATCCTCGCGGTTCTGATGACTTTTAAAGTTACGATGCTCACATTAGCTATACGGTGATTTTGCTTCCTGATTTTTTGGGGGAATTGAAAGTGAAGGTTTTCCTAAAATACCCATGCGTCCGGGCGGCGACAAACTGACTAGTGCCGGAGTCTTTGGTGGTTTCTGAAAGGCTGAATCTCATCCCATGGTGGTCCGTGGCTCAAACACAGAATAATAATGATGTGCCTTGATATGAAAAGGGTTGAAAACTTTCATTCTTTATTTCTGTTTTGAGCGGTGCCTAACTGCTCCAACGGCGGGCTTGCGTGTGTATGTATGTCCTTCTGTTGTGTATGTTGTGCATGTTTGCTTGTTTTGATCATACACTTGTGTATGTTGTGCATGTTATGTATGCTATCATGCTAACATGCTAATGCTAACATGCTAATGCTAAGATTCTAACATGCTAACATGCTAATGCTAAGATGTCTGAGCTGTAAGGGTCCATTTGGTTTCGTTCAGGGGGGCGGCCCGGTTCCGGCGAGCCGCCCCGCTTCTGAAACGGTTGAGAAATGACAGAGTTACGTGTTTCCCCGATTTTTTTCATTGACTTTCAATGAGTGTGTGTGCGTGCACATTTGTGCATGTGCGTGCGTGTGCGTTTGTGTGTGCGCGTGTGTGAGAGGTGGTCAACTTGACCTTGAATCATTAACAAAGTATCATTTTCAGCTGAGCTGAGTCTATGCGAATGCAACCACTATTGAAAGTTTAATGCACACTGACTCAGTGAGAGAACGTATGTCGCAAAAAGTAAAAGTCGAATGCGATTTTTTGTTTTCGCCGTGAGTGACCCGAGACATTAAGGTACGCCGTGTGCGATCGTGGTATTGGTACGATAAAAAATGTGGTTATAAGAGCGAGTTAAGAAATTGTGTTTGTGATGAAAAAATTGCTGACTCATTCAGGCAGTTAACATGTAGTTTCATGACATATTATGATAGTACACCTGTCGCTTTCAGGGCTGTAGTTCACGTACCGTATGAATATGGGCTGTGGTTGTGACATTGGATGAAAGAGGACGAGTGTGGCTACAAAATTACCGAAACCCATGCGTGTAAAGTTAATATTTTGGCCGTGAGGACGATTTGTTCAGAGAATTTCGCTACAGTCTTCACATTGGCTTCTCCCTCTGACCCGCTCTCTCTCTGGCCGTGCGACACTGTTAGTCGAGATTTTTGCTCAGACCACACACACTTTGAACTGCGATAGCAGGCAAACCGTGCAACGTATTCGAATTCCGTCTGAACCACAACAAAGTCGATGGCCTCGTGTGCTGTTTGAGGTTTAAATCGTGTTTCTACGTAACAGTATGCCAGAGCAATGTGGCTCCAAAGTAACGTGTCGTTTTCTGTTTTTACCCGCGTTTCCCCATTGACTTTGCATGGGGCATTTTTCTCGTCGTTTATTGCGAATTACGTCGGCACGGTAACCCGAAACGGAAAGAAAAGCACAAGCACACCATTCCCGGCCGAGCCGCACGTTTCGATGTATATATTGTGGGGCTTTGGTAAACCTTGCGGCCGGCCATAGACGTCAAAGTTTCGTGTCTTGAGGACGATTATTATTAAGTATGTGTTGCGGATTTCAACCTGTGTTTCTGCCATTGCATGGCAGGCACCCAGACTAATCACTGGCCTATGGCACTAGAATCAATTTGAAAAGACTACTGTCTGACTTCTTCTCTGAATATCTGTAGGGAAGGTTCTGCTTTCTGTATCTAGAATCAAAGTGAAAATGTTTGAGAGACAGTGTTCGGTTTTTATATGCACCACATATCTGCAACAATAAGCTCCCAGAAAGCTGCAGTACTGCTGCAACTCTGCAAACCGGGAAAGCATCCGTGTGGTAGATGTTTGCGTTGGATATAGGATATTCAAAAGTAGCACATGTAGCTATCCCATTTTTATATCAATAAAAAAAGACCTTAAGATGTATCCACACGTCCCAGGCACCCCACGGTTTTATTTGATAGGATGTGTGTGGACGTCCTAGGCATCATAAGTGTGTTAATAACGGCTAATTGTGGGCTCGAGAAGCGAGCTCACTATCAATCTCAATCAATAAGAATAGGAAAACAGAGGGACGTCATGTGGGTCATCATTGAGTAGGGAGCTTCTCAAGCCCTCATTGTTTCTCCCACCGCCGCTAGCTGTTCATTTATCTTCAGCCGTACAGACTCCATTTGACGCTTTTCGCCTCCTTTAGGAGACACTTCCACCAAGCTTTCTGTTCCTACTGTAATATAGAATGTGTAATAAAGGCACAAACATCAACAATTCCCGAGAGACACGACAACATGTCTGACTTCTTCAACAGCGGCCATCGCGTAACCGTAATGGAAAACTAGACGCAGTCATGTGACGTGATGGCATCACGTGATGCAAACAAGCACTTCAGGGTTAAAGGTTTTCCACGCATGCGCAACAAAATAATCCAGGCACTGTTGCCTTAATGCCTTTCGCCATCTGGTGGTGGAGGTGTGTAACTGTCACAGATAGATAGATAGATGGATGGATGGATGGATGGATGGATGGATGGATGGATGGATGGATGGATGGATGGATGGATGGATAGATAGATACTTTTTTAAACTGCATTTTAATCTTAAAATATCTACAACCTTGTGTTGCGGTGTGACATGCTTTGAGCTTGTAGATCAGCTTTTTGAACATTTGGCAATTTAAATCCATGATTCATTGATATTAATAGGAAAAATAAATTTAATTTTTAATATGCGTAGGCTACTTTCCACCACTGATGACTGGAATCCAACATCAGGGACTCTAAATTAGTACCTATGTAATAGACAGTAATTACCTAGTAATTATTACTGGCGGTTCATGAGCTGGCAGTTCATGATCCATGCCTGTTTTTCAATTGAGTGCTATAGCGCCACCCTTTGGCCAATGGTTGTGGTCTTTGTCTCTAAGCAGGGTGACATAGCCATATTGCCACATTTCGTGAAAAACAAGTGCATGGTTTGACCTGGAGCGCTGTGTATGTATAATTAAAAAATAATGGGATCTTCACTGATCTAATGCATTCACCATTCACATGGAAGGCAAGCGGTAGATGGCAAACAGCAAAATCTGCTGGACGGAACGGTAAAAAGATTTAATATTTTAACATCCGTCCTGTTCCGTTTACCGTCCTGCTCTCGTCCACTAAAATGACTTCCGGTTTGCCATCTACTGCTAGCCAGGGTCAGAGGTCAAAAGGCAGAACACGAAAGTTGTTCGACATGAGGAGACGCATATGTCTATCCAAGTTTTATTGTTGACGGTCAAACAGAGCTATACCTGTTCAAAGTTTGCATTTTCGATTGAGTGCTATAGCGCCACCCTTTGGCCAATGGCCGTGGGCTTTGCGTTCTCACCGTTTCACATACCCGTCTACCATTGCCAAGTTTCACGAAAACCGACTGCACGGTTAAGCCAGATTTGCATTTCTTAAAATCACACCTGTGTGGCCTGAGTGTTGCAAATCTCCCCCCCCCCCCCCCCACACACACACACACCTGTGTCTCTCTCTCTCTCTCTCTCTCTCTCTCTCTCTCTCTCTCTCTCTCTCTCATTAGAAGGCAGCAGGCACAGCAATACCCCTCTCTCTGTTTCTGGCGCCCCCTATTGGTATTAATAAGTCACATACTCGTGCTCATGACCACTGATACATGATACAGCTACACAGGTACACGGACATTGCTGGTTGTAGGAGTGGTTGCACCACTCAAAAACTACAAAAAGGGACCATAGGCCAACAAAAAAAATGACCGGTTCAGCCAGAACTGCTATTTTTGGCTAAAGGAGAAGAAGAAGAAGAAAATATAGCTGCAAGCAGCGATAAGACAGGGTCAAGCAATATATGTGATCGGCCCCCGATTTCTGATCAAGTTGAACTTCAGCTACAAAGATACAAATGCACCGTATAGCTTTGCATCTTTATTAAATAATCTTTGTATCTTTTGCATCTGCCAATGTGAACGCAGCATTCTTTTTTTTTTAATTTTTATCCCACGATTTTGTAACCCATTTTTCACCCCTGTGTCAATGATCTAATGTGATCCTGGACTCTACACACCCTCCACCAAATCACTGACCAGTGACTACAAGGGGCCAACATCACCCACAAACAGCTCTGCTGCTCTGACTGAGGAGCTGAATCAGTTCTATGCACGGTTCGACAGAGCAAACAGTGACCAGGCAGTGCAGCCCCTCCCCCCCAGTGGTACAGCCCCCGTCCTGAGCCACCATGAAGTCAGGTGCTGCCTCCGGAACACCGACCCACGGAAGGCAGCGGGACCTGATGGAGTGGTGGGCCGCATCATGAGAGAGTGTGCGGATCAGCTGACTGAGGTTTTTCCATACGTGCTCAGCCCACTATTATACACCCTGCTCACACATGATTGTTCTCCCTCCTTCCCCTCCAATCACATCATAACATTTGCAGACGACACCACAGTTTTGGGCCTCATAAGGAACAATGATGAGTCTGCCTATCGGAGAGAGGTGGAAGGTCTGACAGCTTGGTGTGCAAATGAGAGACAGCGAAATCCATTCACGACGGACGACGTACGTTGCGACGTATATTTTTCCGTCGCGACGTATATTCGAGTACGTCCTGGCGTAAATATCAATTCGTCCCGGCAGAACGGACTCGTCGCGGCTATATCTACCCGTTTGCGACGTAATAGGTTGACTATTATTTTCCTTCGCGACAGAACGGGACTCGTCGCGGCTATATCTACCCGTTGTGGCGTGAGCTGGACTCGTCGCGGCAGAACGTGACTCGTCGCGACTATATCTACCCGTTTGCGACGTGCGCCTCGCCGGTCCGGTCTCCAGGCGAGCCTGAGTGGTTCTCTGGGGTTCCAGCAGGCCTTTTTCCGCGCGCATCGTGCCCGGGGAATGGCCCACGCGCCCGGGCCTGGCATCACCGCGTGCACCTTGCCGGTCCGGTTCCGTGGAGCCCTTCGCCGTCCTCAGGCGACCCTGCGTTCCAGAGCTGTCACCTCTTTTGCCCAACCGAAAATAGAAGATCTACCAGCTCCCCCGCGTCTGTGGACCCCTGGGGATCACGGTAGTCCACGGGGGTCCGTCTGTGTGTGTGTGTGTGTGTGTGTGTGTGTGTGTGTGTGTGTGTGTGTGTGTGTGTCTGTGTGTGTGTGTGTGTGTGTGTGTGTGTGTGTGTGTGTGAGCGTCTGAGCGCTTGTGCTCCTATCCGTGTGCCTCCCCCCCCCCCCCACCCCATGTGGACCCTTGGAGGGGGGGGGGGTCCCCCCTTTGCACTTGCTGCGTATAGGGTTGGGGGGCTGGCCAACACAATAGATAACATACAAGGACATATGAATTTAATTTATATACACGGCTATATTCAAAGCTCACCGCGCTCGTATAGCGCATTGACTGTCTGTCTGTCTGTCTGTCTGTCTGTCTGTCTGTCTGTCGGCCGGCATCTGATCTACAAGCTCAGAGCGCGGTTCTGCGCAGCCCCGTGCGCCTTGTGGATCAGAGCGCACGGGGGTTAATGATAATACCCCCGGGCGGTACGGGTCCCCGTGGACCCTTGGAGATCAAGGGGGGCCACGGGTGTCCACGTTTGCGGAGACGCTGCCTTCATATTAGCCTACTTTAATAACAAGCAGCTGATCTACAATTGACAATTTGACATGTCATTGCGTCGTATTCTGTCTGTCTTTCACGCACGCACGCAGACATGTCACAGACCACCACATAACCATATTTGTATGGCCATATCGTTTATAGGCCTTATAGCTGAATAGCGCCGGCCGTCGGGGGTTCATTTGGTTCCAACCGTCCCATTATGGTCAACACTTATGATATGCTATTGCATTCTTCCAACTAAAGATTTAAATATTAATCTGGCAGCTCCGAAAATAGCAGAAGATGTAATGCAGTAAATGACATGGCACGGACTGGCTCAGAAAATCTCCCTGCATCATTATATCAAAACCAGGCCTATACTGAATGTAGGCAATTGAATTCCATTACTTTTGTTTAAATTAACTGAACTAGACCAATAAAATAGTAGGCTAGTATTTATGTTTTTCGTTAATAATAATACATGCTGATTATTATTGAACGGTAAGTACGCTGGTATGTACGCTATGGTACACTATAAGCTTGTATATCTGTTTATTTTAAGCATGCCGCCGCATTCTGTCAGAATCTCGTGTGTGTGTGTGTGTGTGTGTGTGTGTGTGTGTGTGTGTGTGTGTGTGTGTGTGTGTGTGTGTGTGTGTGTGTGTGTGTCGCACGCGTGCGTGCGTGCGAACTTCATGACAGTGGTACAGCATTACATTGTATTTTGATTTGAAATAAATAATGATGAATAGATGTCTATACTGTTGCTTGTGTGTGTGTTATGCTATAGGGTTAGCTGGAACAGCTGGATCTGTGGTGCGCATCTACAAGCTCCAAGTGTTGCGTCCACATGCAGCGCGTTGTGAGCTTGCAGATAGTCGGTGCCCCACTATAGAGAGATGGTAGGGTAGTGCCCAAGCCTATTCCTATATGATCTGTGGCTATATTAAAGGCCTTTTATATGTGATCTCACATAATGTGCGAGTCAGAGCTAACGTTACTCAATGATCATTTGCCGACTGATTGATATCACAGCACAGCTATAACATATATAGGCGGCGGGTGCGTAAGGCTAGGGAAGGCTTAGCCTTCCCAAAAATTATGCTGGGTATTTTTTTTATATATATATAATATATGTGCGCAGCATTATAGAAGGCTATTGTGTGTGTGTGTGTGTGTGTGTGTGTGTGTGTGTGTGTGTGTGTGTGTGTGTGTGTGTGCGTGTATGTGTTGTCGCTGCCCCCTGGTGATCGCTGATCGGATAGGCTATATACACTATACAGCAACTGGCCTAATCAGCATATGATTGACTACTATTGGTATGTCTGTAAACCTCGTCCTTCCAGTCGCTTTGTAGCAAAGAGTAGCGTGCGCTGGTTTGTTTTGGGAAACAGCAAAACGCAAAATGTATTTTTCAAGACAAAGATAAAGTAGCCTAATTCAGAAGAAGAAGCTGTGAGTCGGCTGTCAGCACTCAGCAGCACCACCAGTGCCGCACGGTTCACGGTTCACAGTCCACACCACTGCAGCAACACTGACACGTTCAGCGGAATGACTGCTGTCTCTGTGCCGTCTGTGAAGAGCCATGACCCGCTACTCCTGGAGGGGTAATCTACACTGACTGACTCGAGACTTGAGAAAAAGACGTCCAAAAGTCGCTGTCTGTGTATAGGCTAATTCATTGGTAAAAGTATGCTAAATAACTCATTTTTAGACCATCTGGGAAATAAATAAATCCGCGGCGGCGAGAGCCCCCCCCCCCCAACGCAATTCTATAGCAGCCTACCCAAAGGTAAAACGCACCCGCCGCCTAATGTAACACACATATGTTATAGCTCTAGAGACGCAGAGACAGAGACATATTTATTTAAAATAATCCTGTCTCGCACGGCCTATATAGAGCCAATGAACGGAGCACATCCCCCCCCCCCCCTCTCTCTCTCTCTCTCTCTCTCTCTCTCTCTCAGCACACACTGTGCTGTGATATCAATCAGTCGGCAAATGATCATTGAGTAACGTTAGCTCTGACTCGCACATTATGTGAGATCACATATAAAAGGCCTTTAATATAGCCACAGATCATATAGGAATAGGCTTGGGCACTACCCTACCATCTCTCTATAGTGGGGCACCGACTATCTGCAAGCTCACAACGCGCTGCATGTGGACGCAACACTTGGAGCTTGTAGATGCGCACCACAGATCATACAGGGCGTGTGTTCCAGCTAACCCTATAGCATAACACACACACAAGCAACAGTATAGACATCTATTCATCATTATTTATTTCAAATCAAAATACAATGTAATGCTGCACCACTGTCATGAAGATCGCACGCACGCACGCGTGCGACACACACACACACACACACACACACACACACACACACACACACACACACACACACACACACACACACACACACACACGAGATTCTGACAGAATGCGGCGGCATGCTTAAAATAAACAGATATACAAGCTTATAGTGTACCAAAGGCCTGCTGGAACCCCAGAGAACCACTCAGGCTCGCCTGGAGACCGGACCGGCGAGGCGCACGTCGCAAACGGGTAGATATAGTCGCGACGAGTCACGTTCTGCCGCGACGAGTCCAGCTCACGCCACAACGGGTAGATATAGCCGCGACGAGTCCCGTTCTGTCGCGAAGGAAAATAATAGTCAACCTATTACGTCGCAAACGGGTAGATATAGCCGCGACGAGTCCGTTCTGCCGGGACGAATTGATACTTACGCCAGGACGTACTCGAATATACGTTGCGACGGAAAAATATATGTCGCAACGTACGTCGTCGTCGTGAATGGATTTCGCTCCACCTGGTGCAAATAACAACCTGCAGCTCAACATAAAGAAGACGAGGGAGATTATAGTGGACTTTAGGAAGTCAAGGCCGGACCACTCCCCTCTGCTCATTAACAACGAGGCAGTAGAGGTGGTCACAGAGTTCAAGTTCCTGGGTCTCAGTGTGAGTGAGACCCTGTCCTGGAGCACCAACATTGCTTCAGTGATTTGGAAAAGCTCAGCAACGCCTATACTTCCTACGGAAGCTGAAAGAAGCTGCCCTGCCAATAAATCTCCTTGTAAACGTTTACCATTGTGCTGTCGAGAGCGTACTGACTTTCTGTGTGGTTCCCCAGCTGCACAAAGGCAGAGCAGGCGGCCCTGCAGAGGGTGGTGAAGGCGGCAGGTAGGATCATCGGGTCCCCTCTACCATCTATCACCTCCGTCTTCACCTCCCGCTGCCTCGGCCTCTCCCACCTTATCATCAGAGACCAGTCACACCTCCCTCTGCCTCGGCCTCTCCCACCGTATCATCAGAGACCAGTCACACCTCCCGCTGCCTCGGCCTCTCCCACCGTATCATCAGAGACCAGTCACACCTCCCGCTGCCTCGGCCTCTCCCACCGTATCATCAGAGACCAGTCACACCTCCCGCTGCCTCGGCCTCTCCCACCGTATCATCAGAGACCAGTCACACCTCCCTCTGCCTCGGCCTCTCCCACCGTATCATCAGAGACCAGTCACACTGTGTCACGGGCCGGCCCGACATTATTTCACCGATGTGGCCGCAGTATTATCATTATTGTAATCTACCCTTCCTCACCCAACCACCCCTTTTCCCCCTCACTGTATATTTCCCTTTTTACTTCCTTTACGATGAATTCCTATTCTGTTAAATAGAAGTGTAGATTTGTACGTCTCCAAATGTTTTGATGGCGGACCCTCTTGTAAACAAGTGTAATGCTTTTATTGGGTCGTCCACTCACAGTTAACAGTTTTTGTAATGAGTTGTGCTTGAAATGTACTGTAATTCTGCAAACTGTTAATAAATAATATGCGCTCTTTCAGTTTGATAATAATAATTTTCTTACAGCTGCGGAGAATGGATTTAAAAAGGCACTGCACGCGCCTTGCCTGTGACTCTGACCATTTATGCCAAATATCTTCATAGCTAAACATGATTATGGGTTCAAACTTGTTGTGCTTAGGGCTGCACGATTTTGCCAAAAAAAAAAATTAATAATTGATAAAGATTATTTTCTCTGAAACCTCGATTTCGGTTTCAATGTTGATTCTTTTTCAGTAAAATAAATAAATTGTCTCAAAATGTGTTTTATTTTTAAATGCAAACAAATGTGAATTTTCCTATTGGAATAAAGTCCAAATCCCTGGCTACAAGACAAATATGCCTTAAAACATTACACTTGCCCTCTATGAATAAAAATAAATAAAAACATAAATATGTTATTTCTTTCATAAAGAGAGAATGTTTCAATCAATAGGGCCTGCTCCCATCGCAGGCTGATATATGTCCATGTGTGGTCCAGCCCTAGCTCTGGTCCATACTTAGCCTTAAGCAGTAAGGCTATGGACCAGAGCTAGTCCAGCCCTATGGAATGCATATGCTAATAAAAACAACTCAATACTTCCTAAGAATAAAATGAGCATCAAAGCAATATTTAAATACTTTTTATTAGCATGTGCATGCCATGCATTCCCTGGGGCTGGACATATGTCATAT
Organism: Protomyctophum parallelum; assembly: GCF_964188405.1. Lineage (NCBI taxonomy): Eukaryota > Metazoa > Chordata > Actinopteri > Myctophiformes > Myctophidae > Protomyctophum > Protomyctophum parallelum. The sequence continues at coordinate 54,103,029 of NC_139697.1, forward strand.
GACATCCTCAACTTGCGACAGGAGCAGTTCCTATTAGAACTAGAAAGATAAACAGTGTACACTACCCAACTTTATTTTATGAAAGAAATAAAAAAATATTTAAGGTGTTTTTATTGTTAGTTATAGAGGGCAAGTATAGTGTTTCAAGGCATATTTGTCTGGCCAGGGATCCTTTTAAACAAAGAAAGCTAAATCCCCTTTGGGATTAAACAAGTGAAAACGTTTACAAAATATGTCCAAATTTAATTTAATTCTTAAAAAATAGCCAATTTAATGTTTAGGTGCCCACTCTTCCTGCACCCTTTTGCAATGTGAAATGCCACTGAATCTGTAGGCCTAATCCTTTTTAATTTTGATTCTGTCTCGTATATGGGCCATGTGAAAAATAATGATGCCACATCTCTTTTCAACTTGTGACAGCTGATGCTTGTACTGTGAAGGCAAAAGTTTCTGAACGTCTCATCCTCCATTTTTAAGCGTGCTGAAAATAGCCAATCTACTAGCTCACAGCGTGTTGTGGAGGCGACACGTCGTGACTCGCTTGCAGATCAGCAATTTTTTAGCACGCTGATGCAACAGGTCGTACGGCGAAACATAAGACAGGGTTCCCCTTTGTTTTTAGCCGCGACGACGTACAGAGTCAGACAGACATGGCTATTGGCTCCTCGATGCAAAATAAACAGTGACCCAACTTTACGATAATAAGGGACAGTAGGTCGGGATCAGATATTGTTTAGGAAAAGATGAAGTTATAATTTGCCTCTTGTCCTAATGTAGAGATTGTGTAAAACTGGCTTCAGTTGTGTCATGACAAGTGTTGGAGACAGTTTTGTTTTATTTATTGGTTTCCCTTTCATATACCGGTATATCAAATATTGTTTTTTGAAAAGTTATAATTTGGATTAATAGTAGCCCCCACATTTAATTAGAAACTTAAGTAGGCCTATGTCATGTAAATTTAGTGAGCCTCTTTGCACTTCCCCCTTCAAAGTAAAACCTCCTCTGCAGCGATTCTGGAACAGTGAATTGTAACTTGTATTTTATTTTGAAAGGCTCAGTGGGGGAGGAAGTGTTTAAGGTCTCTTGACATGCCTTTTGAGAACAATGGAAAATGTTTGGGGAGGCTGGGAAGGCATACAGTTTTTGATCTTATTTCATACCTTACTAGCATACTAATTTATTTCTTTAATATGTATTTTGGAGCTATTAATTTGACCTTTTCAGTTTGATTATTCAAGTAGACTTTTGTGGAACATAATAAATAGCTTAATGCTACTTAAAGGGACACTTCACCCTTTTAGCAAAAAAATATATATCAATGACCTTTATAAGATATAGAACACTTTCCTGGCGTTATTTTTTGTGTAATCTCTGGTTTTAGATATTTTAGATTATCCGATCTGCACTGACGTCAGAGCAAACGTTCCGTATTCTTTCCGGACTACATTTGTCTCTTCACACTGCAGCTAGACCGGCCCCCAAGACACACTCGTCACGGACACTGTTCCACCTACCTACGTTGACTACACCCCCACATGCGCATTTGTTTGTTATTGTGTTTGTATCATGTCGCCGTCGCCGATCAGAGTAGCACCAGAGAGAGTATACAGAGAAAAAACAACCTCAGAGGAGGAGACGCTCGTCTTGCCACACACCCCCCCCCCCCCAGGGCTGCCGAATCAATAATGTACCGGCTAACACCACAAGTTACAACGCAGCTTTGGACGCACATTTTTTTATTCCGTGTCACAGAATAATGTCGGCCCGAACACAGCACAATACACCAAAATAATACAATACATACCTTAAACAAAACCTTAAGACACCGTGAACCATGCAAATGTCACAAAACACCACCTCACGTACCAAAAATAACCCATGTCATGCATTAAAGCAAAACATTAAGACACCCTGAACCATGCAAATGTCACAAAATACACCACCACCTACCAAAAATAACCCAAGTCATACATTAAAACAAAACAATAAGACACCATGAACCATGCAAATGTCACAAAACACCACATCACATACCAAAAATAGTCCATGTCGTACATTAAAACAAACCATTAAGACAACCTGAACCATGCAAAAAAAAAAATCTAAGTATATCGTACGTATATACTTAAAACTAGTATGAATGCATGCTAATGTTGGTTGACAGGACATTATACGCATGAATATACAGGTTACGTCAATATGCTATACATGATTACTTTAAACATGTGGCAAACAGGGACAGTCCTCTATAGTTGCATATAGATATGCATCCTTTAGGATTCCACCAACCATGCCTCCAGTTAATGAAATTATATCCATATCAAAAGTCAAATATTGCGAGATGGTAACAAAAACTATCTAACTACTCTATGTAAGTATGTACTGTATTACATACTGTATACATCAATCTAAATAATCGTATACCAATCAATATTATCGCCTGCATCACAGCTCAAGTTGGCCAAACATGTCTGAGCATACCTGAACGTCAGCCCTCACACACACACACACACACACACACACACACACACACACACACACACACACACACACACACACACCGTACATCACATGCCGTACACAAATAATGTACACACACACACACACACACACACACACATACCCCCGAAACATAATGTGTTTCAGTGCATGAGTCCAAACAACCCCTAAATGTATAGAATATATTCACCACATGAACTTATTCACAGTAAACAATATTTGATTCTATCATATTACTGACATCGATACTACATCAAGGATACAAACGCACTATATTCATGTGTTTACTAACACGTTTACTAACACATCATGAATAAATATCTGGACTCATTCAACATTCATTCGTCTTTTATTGATTTAACTGTCTGATTTACAGAGGTCATAGTATCCTAGTTGGTAGAGGCATGACGAAAAGCAAACCAATGAAGGTAGACAGAACCATTTATAAAATGATAGGTATCTATCGTACTCAACCTGGTGCAATACCGAGTGAAAGATACAGAAACAGAGGGCTATAGTTGGAGATCTGCTGAAATATTAGTATTGGACATAGATGTGGAGACTCGTACGCCTGGCATATTGTGAGAAATGGAGATCTGCTACTTTCGCAACATTATGCCTTAACACATCGTCACACTTTCAAAGTTTAGAAACCATGTGAAAATTGGTATCATTGGTTAATGACTAGCCTTATACTCTAAATAAAATGTAATATTATATAATACTGATAAAGAACATAGTCACGTCCAAAGATGTGTATTGAACTCTACTTAACTAAATCCAATGGTCTAAAATAAAAACCCCATATTATGTCAATTATACTTTTTAAACATACATCATCTATAACCGTCCTATATTTTGCCTAAATGCTTTACCTTAAACACACCATAGGTGTCTGTTATATCACAGACTGTCACGCGTTTAGGGGTGAACATAAATTTTAACATTGCTATCCCAATCATGATACAGATGTACCCATCAGCTGTTTGGCTAGTAGAGCCGTGACAGGGTCCACATAGAATCAATATCCCAATCCCACAGCCTGCTCAGAAGAAGGGGGGTGCAATATGCCCACACATGCTATGCCTGGTCCCACACACCCATAGAATCAATACCACCATGCCGGTTGGTTCATAAAGATTAGGATCACCAGTAGAAAGGATGAGGCAGGTCTACATGCATACAAACGCATACACCTACACACACACACACACACACACACACACACACACACACACACACACCGTGCAAAAGCATGTCCCTGACACAATCCATATACGAACTATTGTCCCCCTGGCCTGCGTGCAAGCATAATCAATATCCACTGGACCCACACACACACACACACACACACATACACACACGCAGATGATGCGAAAATTAGTTTAACTGATTCATGAATAGACTTATCCACTAAATAATCTTGATGGCGAACTAGTTTGAATTAATGACCACTGATTGCCAAAGATAACAATCACCCAAACTGCCAAACTGGCAAAATGCCATTAGCAGGATCAATATGATGACGTCATCAGATACCGGAAACTCCAATCAATACGATCAATATGACCGGAAATGCTAAAATGCCACGCCCCCAAAAGTGCCTTAGATTAATTAAAAATGGGGGGGAGGGGAAAAAGGATCCCCTAGGGACCACTAGTGCCTTTACACACTACTAAAGCTCTCTGGTATGAATGTGACCTAACATTCATGCAGTAGCCTAATTGGGACTTAATTATGATCAAAACTAAATCTTTAATTTGCCACAGACAAGTCCAAGTCTTGCCACGGATAAATGGCAGGTGTATAGGGACATATTGATCTGACCCCTGTACAAAATCCTCACAGTTGTCACCTAATTCTCTGCTACCCAATGCCTCTCTTAAGCCAAATTCCAATACCCAAAATCTCAGCCACTCAGTCACTCACACTCGCTCACTCCAGCATGGCAGTGTTACGGTGAAATTGGTGACCTGACGAAACATGTGACCATTTTGTGGACTTCACACAACTTACATGGGGTCCCGGGTCTTTGATACATGGCCCAAATACCACTAGCTTAGACTGCTAAGTGAGTGCTAATAAACAAACAGCAATGATTTACGTATGGACACTGACGTTATATGACGTGTCATGTGGCCTATTTCAGCAGGTCACCAATTTCACGGTAGCCTAACACCGCCATGCTGGAGTGACCGAGTGTGAGTGAACGAGTGGCCGAGATTTGGGGTATTGGAATTCAGCTTTATCTCCACGCTCGTCTCCCTGAAGCCTTGATGAGCCTGAGTGTCATCACCTGTGAGGACCAGATGAACTAGGTCTGTTAACGAGCTCAAGACACTATAAATACTGGGTTGTCTTGTGTGACTGCTTTATGTCTTTCCTTAAGTTTGAGTTGATGTGGCATATGTTCTGTCGGGTCCAGTGGTGTTAGTTTCTGGAGCAGTGGTTCTCTCAAAGTGGGGGGGATATATTGGACTTAAAATATTACAGCAGATATACAAGCTCATAGTGCATTAAGTGACGTGCTATGAGGTCGTAGCTCTTATATCGGCTACAAAAAATGGACAATCGACTCACAATGTGTCACATAAATTCCTTCAATCGTGGGGGTCCCTGCCCCTGGTACATCTTTTCAGCTACGGGTCTGTGGCCATATACATCAATCTGGGGGTCCTAGACATAAAAATGTTGGAGGACCACTTTTCTAGTGTCCATGTTTGAGGTGTTGTGTGCAGTATGGGTGTGTCCCTGTTACAAGACCTAAAATGGACCTGAATTCCAGCCCTTGCACATCAAATTACCTCTGCACGTCCCTGACTGGTTTAGAAGGCATTTTGTAGAATGGCCTCAGCTCTTAATGGGTTAAACATTGGCGAAACTACGAGGCAGACTCTGTAGGTTCCCGAACATTTTCATGTCAAAGACCCCCACATTGACACTAATTACTAATTAGGCCACAGACCCCCATTTGAAAAGATACACCATGGGGACCCCAATAAGAAGATCTTTACAGCTCTAGCAGTGATTCTCAACCAGCTTGACATACGAACTCTCATTTTATGGCATTTCTTTCTCTGGGACCCCCAATTTATATTTTAATTTGTAAAATCAATGTTAATTTAACTCTAAGAGAGTGTACAAATGGAACTCTCTCTCGCTCTCTCTCTCAGGACGACTAATGAGCAGAACAGGAAGTAATAAACTTCCTGTCAGATTTCATGCATTTTATTTTAGAGAGAACATGCAGTTTATACAGCATGGTTTCACAGTGGGTTTTTTTTTCTTTCTTTAAAGAATTCATGAAATTTGCATCTGTACAACCGAGCTTATATATCAAATTCCTATTAAATGCTAAATAGGGCTTAATGCACACGTATTTGCATTATACAGACTCGTGGGTTCTGTAGTTTGAACACAAGACAGAACTTTCAAACTGCTGCAAGGCCAACTTTCACAAAGCCTCAGAGAGTTCAGTCAAAGTCAATCACCCCAAAACCATTTAATCAGTGCTTAACCCTGTAACACCCAGCGTTGCAATAATACAACATATTTAATTGATTAATTCATATATTTTCTTATGATCTTTTTCCACCTAAACGTCATCATTGATGTTCATTTCCCTGATAAAAGTAAGTAAATGTGATCATTAGAATGTCAAGATGAAACAACACGTTCAGATTTTAGACACACAAATATATATAAACACTGCAGAGCATGATCAGACATGACACAACAGCAAGGAAACTGAAAACACATTGTTCAGAGCATGTAGTTACAGTTTGTATGTATACTGAGTATACCGTAAATGCAAAAGGGTAGCCTACAGTAATCCTAACTCAATACAGTAGATATATTATGTACTGTAGCAAATAATACAGCTTTGAATGTCTGCATGTTCAGCACTTGCACCAAAATATAGCAAAGGTCTTTACACACTGGATCATTCATCTCATGCGATTACATTATTTTATACTGTTGTTTATAGTATGTTATGAGTATACTAAGTATACACACAGAACACAAATATTACGGGGCCATACAGTTATCTAATAATTCTCCTCTACAAGGTCAGTTTTTCACCGTGAATACAAGCATCTGCAAATAAAACAACGACAAAGTATAATAATAATAATAATAATAAAGCTTTATTTATATAGCACCTTTTAAGAACAAGTCACAAAGTGCTTAACAGAAAAATAAAAATAAATAAAAAAAACATGGATCAAAAAGGCATAGACAGAAGATAAGTTTTTTTTTTTAACAGTTTGATGTGAAATATGCATGAACCATTTGTTTATTCGTCTCACTCCCGGTGTGTAAAGGACATTAAAACCATTGAGAAACCTGGGGAATTACAGTTGTCACTGTAGTTAAAACCATTGAGAAACCTGGGGAATTACAGTTGTCACTATAGTTAACTGGTATGGTTATGCTGTTCCTTTTTTCTCATAAAGCAAAGCTCGGCGTGGCATGTCAAAGCATCGTCACAAAAACACCTGGTTGTCGGGAGCCTTTTTGCGTCGGGTGGCCCCCGTTGTCACACAGAACCCTCAAATGGTGGCGGTGGACTCCAGATGGGTGACGAGTTTCTGGACCCACTCTTGAGTCGGGGAAGCACAGATCTTGGCTCCATTCTTCATTGTGAACCTATATAGAACAGACCGAGACGGAGAGAACATTTTCATCAGAAAGGTGTTTCATTTGGTCAGCTATAATAGTGTGTTCCTTTGAGAGCAGACTTTGTTGGTTGTTTTCGATCAATCGGTCTCCACCAGGAACCTTTCCTGATTAGAGGTTCAGGCCACTACACACTACTGCCCTCCTCAGCCCTCACACCTCAACCGCCAATCCGATTCGGACCTGACGTTATGCTGTCATAACTGTATTGCACTGTATTGTCACTTCACTTGCACTTTGTTTTGTGTTTTTGTGTTTTTCTTTGCACTATAGATGTTTGTTTATGTCCTGTGTATATAAGAATGAGAGTGTTCTGAGCAAAATAATGTCCATTGTATTTATACTCTGTATCTATACATAATATGTATAGATACAGAGTATACATACAATGGAAATTATTATTATTATTATTATTATTATTATTATTATGACAAATAAACCTGAACCTGTCATGACAGTCAGTATGATGACTCACACCATATACGGGTCTGAAGTGGGAACTCTAGTCTAGGCTATATGGTGGTCTGAGTCATATTATTGTGAACAATATGGTTATGTCTGAGTCAAAGTGACCCACCCATTAGCCAATTTAAATATACACACAGCAGCACCTTTTTAACCTGTGTACATGACTTTATTTCTAGATAAAATGGTTCAATCTGCATTGGCATGATACATTCACAATAGTACGGTAACTGTCGTGAGTTACTGCTTATATTTATTTGTCTGTGTGTGTGTGCGTGCGTGTGCAGCGTGTGTGTGTGTGTGTGTTTGTGTGTGTGTGTAAGAATAGCTTAATACTCACACAACAGCATAGCTAGCACAGTGAACATTTGTGCGTTCAAACGTCACCACTTTGACCTTATTCAGGCGTGCGGCGCGAAACTTGAAGCAGCACTCGGCTGGACCAAAGCTGTCTGGAAGAGACAGACAGACAGACAGACAGAGTTAGAAAGAGACAGAAATACACAGGCAGGTTTATGGAATTAACAAGAAAAAGAATTACGTCATTCTATATCATCATTAAAACCAGATGAGCCAAATAGACTTACTCTCTGCTGCCTGGACATCCAGAGATGAGAACAGCAGCACGCAGACCACTAGAATAACTGGCATCTTCTTCATCCCCATGGTCATCATTATTACTATGATTATTATTGAATATGGTTGTAGTCTGGACTTGTAGCGTTATCTGCTTCACTGCATCTATGATGCTCTCTCTGTTCTATCGGCCCTTTTATTTGCGTAGGTGGGTGGAAAGTGTGTGTGTGTGTGTGTGTGTGTGTGTGTGTGTGTGTGTGTGTGTGTGTGTGTGTGTGTGTGTGTGTGTGTGTGTGTGTGTGTGTGTGTGTGTGTGTGTGTGTGTGTGTGTGTGTGTGTGTGGAAACAAGCTGTGGTCAATGTTCACATATCCAGAACGGAAGGCTCAGAGGTTTAAAGTTAGTTAGTATACCACATCTTAACAATGTGCGAGCTTCCAGGATGTGCCGAGCTGATGCACATAGACGTGCACTATCAATTTGTCTAGACTGCACAATATGCTTACTGTGCACGCTGTGGCGTTTCAATGCTACATAGCCATTCTTATGTGTATTGTTGTATTTCATTTATTTAGGGATATCATGCCATGCACACGCACGTGCAAGACCCGCAACACATTATTACTTGCAAGCATGTGCACGTGGGACAAAGATTTATTCCGTAAAAGCACTAATGTGTTTTTTGGCACACTTGTGCCCTATAATTAGCCCTTAACTAAAGCATTGTATGTCCTCCTAATTCATCGATTTTGGTTGCGTTTGTGTTTGACTTTTTTCAAGTCATGTCAAATCCAGTCATCATTTATATTTTAAATATCTATTATATAAATTATGTGCATATTCTACAACAACCCACCTTAGCCAAAGTAGTTAGAAATGTATTGTGATCTACTGTAGGAGGGGGAAGTACATTTCTGGCTTCTGGAGTCAATCCAAATAGTTTAGAAACCGTTGCTATCAGATGGCAATCTCTCGACACCTGTCAATGTGTGACAAAGGGGAAGCTTAGTGCACTAGTGAGTACTGGTATGAGGGGCAGCTGAATAGAAGGCCTGTGCATGGTGCGGGGCTTGGTGGGGGGACTCCGGAGGAGGAGGTGGTTAGTGTTTTCTGAGTGGAGGTTTAGTGGCTTGAGCAACACGTTAAGAGTGAGCAGTTGAAGTGAAGCTTGTCCCCAGCTAAATGGTGGATAGTTATTGTTGTAAACTCTAAGTACTGGTAGTAGTGTGTGCTGGCTGGGTGGTGTGTGACAATCCGGTTGAAGTATACCTTTGGTACGGTGGCAGCGGCAGCGGGCCCGGTAGAACAATAACGCGACACGAGACAGTATCACGCTAAAGGTTCACAAAGTTTATTACACACACAGGAACATATATAGAGCTGGATCATAATGACGTGACCACAAGACATCAGACCGTGCCTATACTGCAGCAAGGCTGACCTTGCTGTCACCGAGATGTCTCTCGTAGCCTAACTATTAAAGTATGCTACAGTTCAGGCAGTACACAATACATAACAAGTACACTGTGACACAATACATATCAAGTACACTGTGTCTCACGTACAAGTACACAGCCAGAATTGTTAAATGAACATTGATTTTACAATATACATTGAACTATTTTGCCATTAAATGGGGGTCCCGTCCGTAGCCTAATGCACGTCAAACTGGGGGTCCTTGATTTAAAATGGTTGAGAATCACTGCTAGAGCTGCACAAATCCTCTCTTATGGGGGTCCCTGGTATATCTTTTCAAATGGGGGTCTGCAGGCTAATAAGTGTCAATTTGGGGGCCCTTGACATTAAAAGGTTTGAGAACTCCATAGGCTTTGTTTGCAAAAACATGTCATCATAACTACCCTTAACAAAGGGTTAGGGTTAGACTTGGCTGGCCTATGATGCAATTTCTAGCGCCTCTCAAACATGCTGTCATTTGACACACCATACATCCCAACAGGATGTCAGAGGTTCCACTGCTCTTGTCATGTCTTAGGGCCCTCCTAAGCTCTTTGGCCCCTATAGGGCCTTGGCCGGGTAGGCCTGTGCAGTATGATTATGATTATTGATTATGACCGTGTATGAAGGTCTATGTTAATATAGGAGGGGGGGAAACCACCATGTAGGTCTTAACCATAACAAAGAATCTTAAAATCAACTCTGAACCGTACTGGCAGCTGGAGAGCGACAAGGATAGGGGGAATTAATGATTGTGTCCTATTGTACAAAAATTAAACCGAAACCGAAAACCTTATATTATTATCTATGACGGCGTTATAAACCAGATCTTTGGAGAGTGTGAATGCACAATTAACTGGGAGGGAATTCGGACAAAATTATCAAGATTGTGCATTTGGTGACACGTTTTTGACTTTTGGCATGGTCATCATTGGTGTTGGGTATGCACATAAGGTTTTCAAAAACCATCAAGTTGGGCTTGCCCCTTAGTGGTCTGCTTGCAATGAATCCAATATTAGATATGTCAGGTTGAAGCCCCAAATAATTGGGTATGTTAAATATACTAAACCTTTAGGAAAATCTAAGTTCTGGAAAGGCATCATTTCCACGATGGCCGCCGGTAGGTTAAATAAGGTGCAGGGCCGAGGAGCAAACATTTCTAGTTATAGTTAAGTGTGTTAAGTGAGTTTCCGTTTTTAAATTAGAATATGGCGTTTTTGTCAGGGGTGAGATTCATAGGCATTACTGTATGAAATCTTCTTTTCCTTTAGTCTTTTCCCTTCAGGGGTCACCACAGCCTAGGAAATCATCGGCCTCCATCTCACCCTGTCCTCTCCCTCCTCTTCTTTCACACCAACTAACATAATGTCCTCGTTCACTACATGCCATAGATCTTCTCTTTGGCTTTCTTCTAGGCCTCCTGCCTAGCTGGCAGTCCCAACCTCGAGTATCCTTCTACCGATATCCCTCCTCTGTACATGTCCAAACCATCTCAGTCTGGCCTCTCTGGCTTTATAAAACATCTGACATGCGCTGTCCCTCTGATGTAGCCTACTCGTTCCTGATCCTATCCATCCATGTTACTCCCAGAGAGAACCTCAGCATTTTAGTCTCCGCTAACTCGAGCTCTGCTTCCTGTGTTTTCCTCAGTGTGACTGTCTCTAAACCATAAAACATAGCTGGTCGCTAAACCATAAAACATAGCACCGTCTTGTGCATCTTCCCTTTCATTATTCACTCATTTCCGCACTCTTTTCCACATTTGACCCTAACCCCCTTTCTGAAACCAGCTCCTCGCCACTCGCCCTACACACTTGCCCTCGATGTGCACGTTCACGTGAGGCTGCGCCATATTAAATGTCGTCCGAAACCAAGCAGCCTCGAGTGGAAGTGGCTTATAATGCCCTCAAGAGCGAGTCTGTGCCGATCTAGACTCGATTGCCTTGTGCAGCCCTGCTCTCTGTCCGCATGGAAACCGCGACCTACGAATGGAAGTACCACCACAAATAAATTATAAATAAACTCCTCCTAAACAATCTTCATCTGATGCAGAATAGACAACACTCCAACTGATGTTCACAAGGGCTCTTTATTTACCCCACCGTGAAAAACTATAAATGAAACCACACAAACAAAACAACTTTTAACACAATGATTTATAAACACCATGGATGTATATGTCATTTTTGACAGTCATGCTGTATTTCCTTTTTCCATATTAATGAAATCCACATGTCACACAAACATGATGCAATGCAATATAACTGTACAAACAAAATAACAGGTAACACAATTGAATGATGTTAACCATGGCAACGAATGGTGTCTGTTTCCTGTTTCTTCACAAGGATGGCGAGTGTATTACCAAACAGTTTTTTATCAGTGCCCTTCAGCTGGGGGGGCACTTCCTGACGAGGGAACCTCCCGAGAGCACTTCAAGTCAAGGGACTGGTTTCAGAAAGGGCCTATGGGGTATACCTTCTTTATGTCTAACCCCACTGTTCCACTTGCTTCCTCTTAATCATGCACACACACACACACACACACACACACACACACACACACACACACACACTGTATTGTGTATTCTGCCTTTCTGTCTTTACTGTATCAAATATCTATACTTAGTGTAATACTTTAATATAATATACTTTAGACATTCTTAATTTAACCAATATTATAATAATAATAGTATTGTATTATTTTGTCCCATCTCTAGTATCCTAGAGACACTGTCCTCTGCTGGCCGCTGGGGTGCACTGCCCATGACTAGACTTCAACATGATAACATAATATTTTTAGCTGTCACAGATGTGTGATATCGCACGCATGGAGCTTAAATATATCCGTGTGGTATGTATGCTTCCTTTTTTCCATGTGCAAGACAATACTATATTACCCCTACAGTTTATATACTGGCCTCTTCACTGACTGCTAGAATGCTTGAGAATTGATTTTAAGACCAGACCAGAAATGTAGCCTACTTCCCCCTTCTACAGTAGCTCACAATATAGTTCTACTACTTTGGCTAATGTGTTATAATATAATTTATATAATAAATATTTATAATTTGAGATTTGACATGACTTGAAAAAAGGCTAATTTGAGATTTGACATGACTTGAAAAAAGGCTACTGTGCAAACGCAACCAAAATCCATTACTTAGGAGGACATACAATGCTTTATTTTATTGTATGTGAAAGCAATATCAGCAATTGACCATAATGTACATGTTTAAATCACTCGATCCAATTCATCATACCTAAAGGACAACAACTCTTGTTGTTTAAAGTACAATATTGACAAGATTGAGAAAAAAACAAACGCAATTAACAAGACCATATTTTACATCCGTTTACATTTGTCATGAAGCAAAGCTTGCTGTTCATCTCAAAGCATTGTCACAAAAGTGTCTGGAACTGCTTTGTAGCAAGTATTAGACCGCCCAGAGTCTCTCTGCAGAACCCTCTACTGTACTTTGGCGTGTTGTTGGACCTGTCTGGACAGAGTGGGGATGATGTCCTGGACCCATTTCTGAGTTGGTTCAACACATAACCGCCTACCATTCTTCATTGTGAACCTATAGAAAAGACAGAGATAGAGAGAAGATTTTCCATCATCGACGTGTTTCCTAAACGTACATTGTAAGTGGAGACGGTGCCGTATCTGCTTCTGGGCCCCTTCCCGCTACTTACTTCCTGTGGTGTTACCGTTGATACTAACGAAGGCTCTGTTCCATTCTGGTCAAACAAGAGTCAGGGTGCTGCTATTGTGCATGCTGGCTCACTGGAAACACCCCTGTACGAGTGTGTATACTAGTGTATACAAATGGATCCAAATGGACACTCATTTATACACTCAACGGCCATTCAGGACCTGCATTCTTGTAGAAATTATTCTTGAAGAGAACTTGTTAAAATCTGCTTTACCCTGTGTCTATACTGAATCTTTCAGTAGGCTAGTATGTGCTATTTAGTGACCATTTTGATCAATGTAGTAATCTCAGTAACTCAGAGAGCATAATCATAATTTCCCTAATTTAGATTAATTATTTTGTATGGTAATCAATATTCTTGCCCAATACAATCTTGAATCTATAATCAGTGTGTGTGCCGCAGCCAGCTCTGCCTCAGCGCACGGCTGCGGCGTTCAGAGTATGGGATTTATGCCGTTCAGACTATGGGTGGCAGACTTTTATGGGTAAGTCTCCCATTGGCTTAGAGGTGAAAAAGTGTCTACTACGGTCGCTACTAGAGGTAGTAGTGAATATAGGGCCAGGATGCTTTTCAAGCAAATGGCAAAAAGAAAACATATAACCTGCATTAACTGGTAGCTGACATGGCAGTTCTTTCTTGGCGTTCTTTCTTGGAACTGCATCTGCAGAATGTGTTCAGTGTTTATGTTATCATGTACAATACAATAGTAAGTATAGCATAATACTCACACAATGGCGTCCTTAGCACAGGAGACGCTTGTGCGCTCGAACCTCGCCACTTGTCCCATAGCCACGCGTTTGGGGTAAATGCTGTAGCAGCACACAGCTGGTTGGTCTGGGAGAGAGGAGATACTAGCTCGTCAGGTTGACCCTTGCCTGGACATTTTTTTACACGGCACACTACCTGCCAACATTAGACTGCGATAAAGAGATTTTCATTTGTGTGCTAAGAAAATAGCAATAAGAAAATAGCACTAAATAAAGTAAATAATAATAATAATAATAATAATATAGTGGGCTCGCTTACTCATGTATCACTACTCTATCATAGAGCTTTTGTGGATACCAAAAGGAATTTTACAAAAAATAAATAATAGATCTATAAATCAAGTTAACTTGCCTTCTATTACCAGGACGTCCAGAGATGAAAAATGTAAAAATAATAATAAAAGGTAGGTTAAAACTAGTACAGACCAGATACTTACTGTCTTGTTCTGCCAGGACATCCAGAGATGAGAACAGCAGCACGCAGACCACTAGAATAACTGGTATCTTCTTCATCCCCATGGTCATCATCATTATTACTTGCGCAAGCAGAGCGCGCAAGTAATGTGGTCGGCCTGGTCCATTTGTCGTGACAGCAAAAAAAAACGTTCCGCCATTTCAGGACCCCCCCAGAAAAACATCAAATCTGTGCCCGTATTGCTGGACCAATGATGACGAAATGACCATATCTCTTACGTCATCATTTAGAGCTGGTCATACACGTATTTCTTACGTCATCATTTAGAGCTAGTCATACACTCTAATAGCTCATAGCTCTAAATGATAACGTAAGAAATATGGTCATTTCGTCATCATTGGTCCAGCAATACGGGCACAGATTTGATGTTTTTCTGGGGGGGTCCTGAAATGGCGGAACGTTTTTTTTGCTGTCACGGTTTTTGGACCAGGCCGATCACAGAATACCGCTAATCAACTTACAACTACACACTTTATACAGTATAGAGTATAGAGTATATAGATATATACTGTGTATGACTAGCTCTAAATGATGACGTAAGAAATACGTGTATGACCAGCTCTAAATGATGACGTAAGAGATATGGTCATTTCGTCATCATTGGTCCAGCAATACGGGCACAGATTTGATGTTTTTCTGGGGGGGTCCTGGAATGGCGGAACGGTTTTTTTGCTGTCACGGTTTTTGGACCAGGCCGATCACAGAATACCGCTAATCAACTTACAACTACACACTTTATACAGTATAGAGTATAGAGTATATAGATATACGTATATAGTATATGCGTATATACGTATATAGATATTGTATAACTGCTCTCAGTAATGACGTATGTAATACAACATTATGATTCTGGAATGTATAAAAGTCACAACGTGTCAAAAATGTTACCATAATTAATAATATTAGTGTGGTTTGCAAAATTAAATATATATCTAAGTATATAATTATATATGCAAAAACTAAGTTATAATATCGCAAGAAGCTCAGTCATTTAACACTCTCTGAGAAAGACGCAGACAGACTTGGCTATATCAACAATCCAGATCATTTGACACATCCACGGGGGAAGGCTAGAAAAGGTAGCTGGGGTGACTCTCAGCCAAAGACTCTCAGCTGCACAGTGAAAGAAGGAAGATATTGAAACCAGGACTCAGTTAGCTGGGGTGACTCTCAGCCAAAGACTCTCAGCTGCACAGTGAAAGAAGGAAGATATTGAAACCAGGACTCTCCGAGGAACTCTCAGCCAAAGACTCTCAGCTGCACAGTGAAAGAAGGAAGATATTGAAACCAGGACTCAGTTAGCTGGGGTGACTCTCAGCCAAAGACTCTCAGCTGCACAGTGAAAGAAGGAAGATATTGAAACCAGGACTCTCCGAGGAAGACGCAGACAGACTCGGGCATATCAACACTCCAGATCATTTGACAATTTCACACGGAAGCCTGTTGTAAACACAGATCTAGATCAATAGGACACCTCCACAACGAAACATACAGAAAAACAATGGAACTATCTACAGATATACCTTCAAATAAAAGGATGAAGAAGGACCCCGTAATTAAAATCTCAGCATTAAGTTCATTATCATTTGGAAGTCGTGAAAGATGGAAAATATGTGGAAAGGTAGTTACTAAAAGTGAACAACGTAAATTTACTAACGGAATATACTTCTTCTTTCGGATTACAGACAGTACAGCAACAATTAAGGTAACAGGATTTACTCAAGAATGTGAGAAATATTTTAATTTGATTGAAGTAAACCAATGTTATTTCATCACTGACGGACAATTTAAAGAAATAAATCCAAAATATTCTACAGACCGCGAAAAATTTGAAATTATACTGAAATCAAGGACAGAAATTATTGTATTTGATAGAGATGTGGAAATTTTGAAACCTAAGTTTAATTTCACCAGGATACCTGACATACAGTTGTTAGAAGACAAATGTGTCATAGACGTATTGGGGATTTGCATTAATTTCTCAGAAGTAAAGACTATTTCTACAAATAATGGACCACGTAGAAAAAGGGAATTACAGTTATTGGATTCATCAAATACAAAAATTATATATACAGCTTGGGAAGAAGACACAACCATGGATACCGGCTCTCTTTACCCTATTTTAATTTTACAGGGAACCATCATAACTAGCTATAATGACAAAAAGAATCTGACTAGTAATACAGGTACTATATTATATAGGGAGCTTGATATACCAGAAGTTCAAGAATTAAGATTATGGTTTGAAAAAGAAGGAAAAAAAGTAATATTAAATGAGGAACCAACAGAAAAGTTTTCTTTTAATATGAACAACGTAAATGACTTAGAGACGGAAATATTATATAGTTATTTGGGGAGGATTATTGAGTTTAAATTGGAAGATTCGCCAACGATTTTATGTCGAACTTGTGATGAATCGGTCATTCGACTCGTGGATGAAGGTTACTTTTGTAATTCGTGTAATAAAACATCTGACAATTGTAAATCAGGATTAAAGATCATATTTAAAACGCAAGATATAGCAGTGTGTGATCAATACCTTTTGATAAGTTGTCAACATGATATTATTTCTGAAATGTTGGGTGAGTCAGAAGATTATTTGATTGAATTAAATGATAGTAATAAAAATAAGTTTAATGAACATTTAGATGCATTAAAATCAGAAATCGTTATGTTTAAAATCTGCCTGAAAATAGTAACAAATAACATAAAAAAGAATGTAACTATCACAGCGACAAATGTAAAGAAAATTGATAAAAAACAATGCAAATTTATTGATTCTTTATGTAAATAAATACGAGTATAATATATTTTTTTTTATATTTTTTTTTCAGCTTGAATCCATGATATTTTTGGAACAACCTATTTTTTAAATGTTTTTTTTTCAACTGAAATACATGATATTTTTGGAAACCTAAACTCTATGAAGAAAAAGGTCCTTAAAATAAACAATCCTGAGTGGAGGTTCACTGCCAGGTTTCTCTCTTCAGTGACGGAGTGGCCAGGAATGCTGAGGCAGTGGTCGACCATGCGACCACTGAGGAGGTTCAGCTTCACGACGCAAACGGCCTCAAATCGCCAGCTGCCGCAGTGACAAGGGCCGAGACGGCAACTACCAGTAGACCATCGCCGGGAAGACATCCCACACGACGCCCAGGAGAAGCGATAACGCCCTGCTTGATGGAGAGCCGCTGCAGATCAATGAGACGAAACCGAACAAAGCCAGGCCGACTAGGCTAGGCCGGTTAGGTTTAGCCATTCTGGTAATCTTACTGACAACCGCAGCTGTTCACACTGTTGGACTGTTGGCTAGCTGGACACCCACACGACATTCAAACGCTTCATCCTTTAGGTCCTATGGTGTTTGCTCCATGTTCCCGCACCCTGCCTGCTCAAGGGCCGCGGGGAGTTGAAATGGGAACAGCCGGCCGGCAACAGTTCAACGAGGGCGCTGCACTCACCCGCCACCATCCACGTCTCTGTCAGACAGAGGAGATCCAAGGCGCGGGAGCTGAAGAAATCCCTCAGGATAAATGTTGTATTTGTCAGCGATCTAGCATTCACCAGGCCAATCCTGGCCAATCCTGACAGGGGCTGGAGCCTTTGATCCGGAGGAGTTAGGATCGCGGCGCAGCGACCGCTGATTGCAGAGATTCACCCCGCGTCTCCAGAGCTGAGGAGCGCAGGAACGACAGGGCTGGAATAGCACATCCAGGCTAGCAACAGGAGCGAGGCAGGTCACGCTGGGGACCTGGCATCGTTACAGCAGGGCGTAGGGAGACGATAATCCAGGTTTCACGTGAGACAAAGACGAGTAGCATACACGGGCTTTCAGCTTCACCAGCTTGCCACTCCATTTGCCACGGCGGCGGAGACGTTTCCTCCTCGGTGCCGGAGATTGGCGATCATACACCAACAGAGACTTAATCTGAACAGTGCCAAGGCTTAGACACAGCAGAAACACAAACCAAAACGAGAGCAGGAGACGAGCAGCCAAACACACTGGCGCCATCACTTCCGCCTACCTGTTAGGGCTCTCTAAGCCATAACGGCCCAAGCATCGTTGTGCAGTTCACATCCAGCATTGATGCACCACCACCACCGAGTCTGGAAGACAAGCTCGAAGAACAGGTCAACACTCTGGCAGAGTCTGCAAGAGCACCCCAGAACACCTCATGGTAAAGTCCGAAGAGGCCAGAGCCCGAAGCAACGACGGCCGCCGATCAAGAAGAGATCCTTGGTCCACGGCTCCACATCGACCAGCTTCACTAAGGGCGAAGTGTTACGAAGCAACGGAGTGCCTCTCTGACATCACAACCAAGACGCCAGGAATGACATCACTCTCTACCATAAATACTGGTGCATACAACGTAATGAAGCCAGAAGAAGACAGATCACGTAGTAGACCTCAGATACCATATCAAGACCTCAATACTGACCGCCGGTTCGACCACTACACACACGTGAAACCTGGATTATCGTCTCCCTCCGCCCTGCTGCAACGACGCCAGGTCCCCAGCGTGACCTGCCTCGCTCCTGTTGCTAGCCTGGAAGTGCTAGCCATTCCAGCCCTACCATATCAAGACCTCAATACTGACCGCCAGTTCGACCACTACACACACGTGAAAACTGGATTATCTGACCGCCGGTTCGACCACTACACACACGTGAAACCTGGATTATCGTCTCCCTCCGCCCTGCTGAAACGACGCCAGGTCCCCAGCGTGACCTGCCTCGCTCCTGTTGCTAGCCTGGAAGTGCTAGCCATTCCAGCCCTACCATATCAAGACCTCAATACTGACCGCCGGTTCGACCACTACACACACCTGGATTATCGTCTCCCTCCGCCCTGCTGCAACGACGCCAGGTCCCCAGCGTGACCTGCCTCGCTCCTGTTGCTAGCCTGGAAGTGCTAGCCATTCCAGCCCTGCCGTTCCTACGCTCCTCAGCTCTGGAGACGCGGGGTGAATCTCTGCAATCTGCGGTCGTTGCACCGCGATCCTAACTCCTCCGGAGTTCCAGATCATTGGTTAGCCTCTCTATCCAGGGAGAAAAGACGGACGTACTGTAAAGAAGCCTGTTGAACCCAAAAATCTTTGGATACCTATTATATAGCATTCTGTACCAATCCATAGTTGAACTAGAAGAACTAAAGCCAGGAATTATTGTTATAAAATGAATAAAAAGATGAACCAATACATTAAAGAGGAAGGAGATCTAAGGGTAGAAATACAAAACAAAATGAATGAACAAAAGATACGTATTTACATAAGAAATGATATCCTTGAAATACCCCTTTCAGTTCAAGAGCAAAGAAAGGAAAGAAAAAAACGTTTGGAAGAAAATAAGCAGAAGAAAGAAGAAAGAAGAAAACTTAACAAACTAAAGAATACACGTAAGAAAGAAAAAGCCAGACAAAAAACCCCAGACAAAATCAAGAGAAATCACAGGAAAACAACAAAAGAAAGGAAAAAACATGACGAGGAAAAACGAAGTGAAAAACGAATGGAACAATATAAAAACGAAACCTATCAAGAAAAAAGCTTTGAAAGCTTTAGTTGTGATCTTGTGCGATAACTGCCATGAACCATCTAGAGTCTAGAGTCTAGACTCTAGACCTCTCAGGTCATCTGGGAAAGGGAAGCAGCATTTAGTTTTTTTATGTACCACATGTCTGGAACAAACTGCAGGTACGTCTGCTGCCGCTCTTACTGTATTTAACTCAAATAAAGACCTTATTGTTTGCCGCTGCCTTTAATTTAGTTACTTGTCTTTTTCTTTCTCTTCTGCACTGTAGTTGTATGTGTACTTATCTGTACTTCTTTAGTTTCATGCATTCTAATATTGTATAATTGTGTTTCCTTTGCTTGATGCTGTGTGTAAAGTACATTAATTTGCCTTGTTGTTGAAATAAATAAAACTGCCTTTCCTTGCGTCTTTCTGTTTTTCCATTGCTTGACTCTGTGTCTCCAACACATGCAATACAGTAGGCCTGCTGTATAATGGGTGCTGCACAATATAGGTAGACAGTGACACATACAACACATTATTCTGCATTCTTCTTCCTAAACCTAAAGAGCTTCTCACACATATATAATCCTTAATCACTACTACAGTTCAGGAGGAACGGATTGTGTGGCCCTGGTTTTTCCCTAATGGGACTTATCGAGGGTAGCTACTGGGACGTAAGTCGGGACTTGATCACTCCCGGCTGGGTCACCTGAGTGAGGGGTATGATGTTGCGAGACCCGAAACCCCAATGACCTTGGGATACATCACTGAGGATACGTCCCAGGTGCATCCATTTATGTATGTATTTTGTTATACTCACAGCTGAGTCCTTCATTGAGAGATGGGTCTTGAGATGACATGTTGCAACACATTTATTTCCACCCTAGCAGTGTGGATCTGAAGCGGTTGGAGAAGCATGTACTGGAAACGTGTGTCTATTAATTACCGGTAAAGTCAGGTGTTTTTTGGTGTGTTCCCATACCAGCCTGCAATGAAAACCAAAACATAGTCATGAAGAAGATCCTGCTTCCTCCATATTTTTACTACATACTTTTTTCTCAACTCAAACTCACATACATACATATAAATACATACATACATACGCACGCACATGCACACGCACACGCACACACACAAACACTCATAAACTTCAAGACCAGATGACATGTTTAAGACACATGTTTAAACATATACACTTGAAAGCCACATAAAGCACCACTCACGTTGCTGTAAATAGTAAAACATCAGCTTCTCGCACACAGGCACACTTCATGTTATGAAGCACATGTGCACACGCACGCACACACGCACTGTTATTAACCTCTGTGTCTCCTTCAGACCAGCTGCTGTGTCTGTTTGTCTGTCCGTGATTGCCTGCTTATGCATGTGTCTGCAGGTAACTGAGGAGTGTAGTACTGTAATGATAATAGAAAACACCTGAGAATGTTTACTGTTTCTGAAGTGAGGTTTGTACACGCTTTCTATTTTGGTTTTCGTGTGTTGCGTGCGTGCATTCGCGCACACGTGTCTATGTGTTTATCTATAAGTTTATCTTTGCCAAGGATGTTGAATACCTACTTGCCAGTCAGTATGGTGTGGAGTGCAAACAAGTATGTGACAGTGCATCGATCATGTTACGACAGACGAAAGGAAGAGAAATTAAAGGTCTAACTATGAATGCAGGATTTTTAAAAAATAAATATAACGTTGAAGGATTATTGAGAAAAGATCATGCTTATAGATTTCTGAAAGATATAAGAGGATCTAATGTATATTGGCAAAAGACACTATGGGCCTGATTCTTCAAAAACGAAATGCGCCAGAGTGTAACGGTGGCGGAAACGGATATCGTATTTATCCGTCCGATCATCCTACGTTGAGAGGACGTGTTATTCAGGGAAGCTGGTGTAATCACTTCATTTGTGCGGATCGCCGAGTGTATCCTTTCCGCATTTTTCCCAAGCGATTCGCCTGGTGTCGCCTGGTTAGTTGGAACATCCACGCCCATTCTACACCATATAAGGGCAACAGGAAATCTCGAAATACGTCATCATAGCCTGCACAGAGGATTTCAATTCTATACAACAGCGCGATGAGCTTGTAGAGTAGTTAATTTTGACAGGATGAATGCACTGCAGGGTTATAAAAAAAGAAAGGCGCCCTGCAAAAGTAAAGAGATATCCGATACTTTTTTTTAAATCAGAGCTGCATTGATTCATTCGGGGAATAGATTAATATCATCTCACTGTCAGCTGTCTGAATGCATATAGTGGAGAATGGATTTGTTCTGAGCATGGACATGTAGGCATAGCTATTTAGAATTTCAACCATATACAGCGGGTAGCCTATATCCTCTTTGTCAGATGTAAGTGCATGGTTCATTTCATGATGTCCTCATATTAAAATGATTCGCGGGAGTCGGGACACTTGGCAAACTTGATTGATCTCATGATGAGATCAATGTAGTAGCCTACAGCCTACACAGCTACAACGTTGCCCATATTATAATGAATTAAGGTGAGCTGGCTTAAAACTGACTGGCCAAATTGCACGCGCTGATGCCATAATGTGGATTTATAGGGCTAATTAGCCCTCGTGACTGCTGTCTGTCTGTCTGTCAGACCGGCATGTCTGTGAACCAGAATGTCAGTCGGGCCGGGCCGTGTTCTGTCCTGGCCGGGCTCACCGCGCCGTTATATTAATGTTCCAATGTAAATTTCACCCAGATTGGACTCGGTTCAGCGGCAGCATGCTGCTGTCCGCCCCACACACACACACACACACACACACACACACACACACACACACACACACACACACACCGACAGTCAAGAGAACTGACTCACTAAACAATACAGTCACTAACACACACTAAACAACGTTAGATTCGTACAGTGCAAAATGCAGATAAGTGAGTAGGCCTATGTTCTTATTATAATTGTGAGTTTGTTTTTTAACATGCGCGAGAGCCGATCTACAAGCTCACAACGCGTTGTACTGCGAGTAGCCTAGAGAAGGCTGTCAAGTGAGCAGCGCAATCGCGCATGGCATGCTATATAAATATCCTAATAAATAAATAAAAAGGTGTCGGGGCTTGCAGGGGCAGTTTCCTTATGGGACTCTATAGGCTAACTTGCCTCTAGAATGCACTCGGCTTTTATATATATATATATATATATATATATATATATATCGTTTTTTTATGTGCTGATCGACCAATATGTTGGGGACACATGCCTACATATTTTATCTGAGATTTGGGGACTATTTATTGATTCAGCATGAAGACTAAAGCCTTCTGAATAAATCTATATATGCAAGTGTATGCTTCCGCAAATTTCTCCGCCACCTAAAGAGGTGGCGGAGGATTTAGCGGAGTTTCCGAAAAACCAAAGTCAGCGTCAAGTTCACGGCCATTTCCATGAATTCCAAATTAATGTGGGAAATCCACGTAAATGCCTTTCCGCTAGCGTCACGTCAATATATAAGCGGAAGCGCGTTGAAGAATCAGGCCCTATATGATCTGCTGGGTTATCTACGTCAAAAAGATATACCCGCCGTTTTTTTGACGTTATCATCAGCTGATCTCCGATGGCCGGAAGTTATACAGATCATTGCTCAACAACATGAAATCAATCTCACCACTGAAGAAATAATGAATATGAGTTTTGAGGATAGGAGCAAATGGTTAAGAAGAAATCCTGTGACTGCTGCAAGACAATTTAATTATAGATTAGAAACCTTTATACGAGATTTTATAAAATCTAAATTAGGACCACTAGGAGAAGTTATCGACTTTGTTTTCAGAATCGAATTTCAAGCAAGAGGTTCACCTCATGCTCATAGTATTTTATGGATCAAAGATGCTCCGAAACTAGACGTAGATGACGAGGAAAAAGTGAAGAGATTTATAGATGAAATCATAAGCTGTAGTTTACCGGATGAAAATGAAAAACCAGAGTTAAGTAAATTAGTAGAAACATTACAAACACACGTTCATTCATGTGCATGTAAGAAGAAAGGAAATTGTAGATTTAATTTTCCAAAACCACCAAGTCCCTTAATTATAATTGCAAGGGAAACAGATTCGGATGAGGATTTAAACCGAGCACGTACTATATTAAAAAAAGTAATGACATTTATACATGAAGACCAACAACCAGAGCATATGCAGTTGAATGAAATGTTAACATTACTAGAACTTACAGAGGACGAATACAAAACAGCTCTAGCCGTTTCAAAGAGAGGAAATACGGTTATACTAAAAAGAAGACCAAGTGAAATATGGATCAATAACTACAATCCCGACAATATTGGATTATTGAACGTCAGAGGTTATCTACCACATTTAGAAGATATAAACTCAGATTCCCAACTCGAAATGTTGGATCTAATAGCTTTTACTGAAACACACTTAAAGAAAAATAATAACATTACTTTTAAATTAAAAACAACGGACACGAATTACAATACAATGAGGAATGACAGAGAAAAAGATATAGGTGGGGGAGTTATGTTTGCTATAAAAGAAGATATTTCCATTGAAAGAATTCCAACTGAAAGCAGGATATTAGAGAAAGTAGAACATATATGTATACATGTAAAAGATAAAAATCTATATATCATTCTTATGTACAGATCACCTAAAACAGACCTTTCAAAATTAAACACATTTCTCGAATACATGATACAGTACATATCATCTCCGACTTCTGCAATTTTGATAATAGGAGATTTAAATGAAAACCATAATACTGAGATAGAAAGAAGTATAAAGACCTACATGTCAAAATTAGGCTTTAAACAATTAAATACAAATCCAACTACAGATTACGGAAATATTTTAGATCATGTATATTTTAACAAATGTGAAAGTATTATTATAGAAATTGAAGTTAGAGACACATATTACTCTGACCATGATTTAGTATTAATATCACTATAGTCTAACATGAAATAGATTTAAAATTAAAATTACATTTTTAATTCAGTTTATATACTTTTTTTTATAAGCGTTTTTTTATAAGCGTTTACATACATAAATTAGATAGGTAGTAAATAGTTACACCTAATAATTACACATTTCAAATGTTCCTTCACAGAGATATTGAGATTCCACCGTTTACAGAAAAAGTATACTGTATAACATATTTTAATTCAGTTTATATACCTTTTTTTTTCAACACATATAAATGATTTATTTGTCTCTGAAAAACAAAAAATGGATCCAGAATATATCTACAACAATAAAACAGTATTTCTTATATAGATAGAAACTAAAATCATACTTAATACTAAATGATTACATGTATAGTAGGTAGCAAATAATTACATCTAAACATTAATCATTTCAAACGTTCCTCCACAGAGATACTGAAATTTGGCAGTTTACAGCGGGCGAAAAGATTACATGATTACAATGCGCACTAGTTGGCCATTTATGGCCTACTAGTGTGCAACAAGCAAGTATGCACTCGACAGAGTGCAGTTCTAGTTATGGTTGTAGTCAAGTTGTATCTGATTCGGATTCTCTTTGTCTGTCTCTCTCTCTCTCTCTCTCTCTATTTATCTCTTTCCACAGGGGTGTGTCTAGAGCATTCCGAGGCACAGAACATTTTCCATGGAACAGATCCTACCCAGGGGGCAAAGGAGGTTGACCTGCATTTGCCATGACCTCAAAGGTTGTCCACCAGAAATAGTATCTATGACCCCGTAGGATCACAACCTATATGGACAACCCGGTCAATTTTTTGCTGGAAGTCCAATATGGCCGCCGCAATATTGGCCCCTATTAGTTATAATGGGGGGTGAATAGGGCAAAAAATTTAACCGAAACCAAAATCCACGAAACTTCTCAGGTTGATCAATGATATAAATATGAACATTTTTTGTATTGAAAGTTTCCATGAAATTCAATATGGCCGCCACAATATGGCCGCCACAATATTGGCACCCAGAAAATAGGTTTGGCTCTAACTTCTGAACCAGATGAGCTAGAAACGCAAACTCAGTGTCTATTTCATGTTTTCTGACCATGAGAGACTAAATGGAATACCTATTTTCATTATTGGGTGTGTCTGGACCCTTATTGTGCATATTTACAATATGGTGGCTACCCAAAATAGTGCTTTACCATGATTTCTACCATGATTGTTGACTGTTTTAGCAAACACAAGCAATATTAATCCATTGGCTAACATTTATGACACAGAAGGGACATATATCTTTGACCTTGCATATTGTCATTTCCCCTCAGATCCTATATGTAGAGTTGTAGGAATGATTTCAGATAAAATCAGAGACCAAAACAATGTATCTTAGAGATTACTTTACTATTATATGGGACTGATACTATGGGATTGAATGGGAGTGACAGTCCCATAGTAACAGTACCTCCCATTCACTCCCTCACTCCCATTCAGTCCCATTCACTCTGAATGGGAGTGAATGGGAGTGACAGTCCCATAGTAACAGTACCTACCATTCACTCCCATTCAGTCCCTTTCACTCTGAATGGGAGTGACAGTCCCATAGTAACAGTACCTCCCATTCACTCCCATTCACTCCGATTCAGTCCCATTCACTCCCCCATTCACTCCCATTCACTTTTATTCACTCCCATTCAGTCACATAGTAACAGTACACCCCATTCACTCCCATTCAGTCCCATTCACTCCCATCGTGTCAGTCCCATAGTAACAGTACCTCCCATTCAGTCACATTCCCTCCCATTCACTCCCATGCACTCCCATAGTATCAGTCCCATAGTAACAGTACCTCCCTTTCACTCCCATTCACTCCCATTCAGTCCAATAGTATCAGTAACTCCCATTCACTCCCATAGTATCAGTCCCATAGTAACAGTATCTCCCTTTCACTCCCATTCAGTCCCATTCACTCCCATAGTATCAGTCCCATACAGTACCTCCCATTCACTCCCATGCAGTCCCATGCACTCCCATAGTAACAGTCCCATAACTAAGAAACGTTGCATGGATGCACCTGGGACGTATCCTCAGTGATGTATCCTGAGGTCAACGGGGTTTCGGGTCTCTCAACATCATACCCCTCACTCAGGCGACCCAGCCGGGGTTGATCAAGTCCCGACTTAGGTCCCAGTAGCTACCCTCAATCAGTCCCACTAGGGAAAAACCATCGGCACACAATCCGTTGGAACTACTCCAGAACTACTCTGCCAGGGCTGGGAGGTACACTTCTGGCACATGGAGGGACTAGGCTCTGTGGGTTGTCTCCTGGTCGGGCCCCTCCTACGTCTCACCAGGTCCACTCCTGCTCTCACCAGGAGTAGAGCGAGGACCTGTGCGTTGCACCAGAGTCCCAGCACCAGACAGTTCATTCAGGAGTGGTGGGCAATGGTTCCGCAGGGTCATGGTGCTGCGGTTCCGCTTGCTGCTTGCATGGCCCTCCCAAAGGCCTCACCGAGGGTTGTTGGACTTCATCCTCACGGAGGACACAGGCTGGGGCGCTAACCCATACTGCTCACCCGGGTGCCGTCTACATTCCGGCTGTCACCCGTCTCTCCGGTGTCACCAGACTATACCTGGTTGTCACA
This sequence comes from Protomyctophum parallelum, assembly GCF_964188405.1. NCBI lineage: Eukaryota > Metazoa > Chordata > Actinopteri > Myctophiformes > Myctophidae > Protomyctophum > Protomyctophum parallelum. Next base: position 54,130,748 of record NC_139697.1, read on the forward strand.
TAGTCTATTCCTATGAGTCACTATATAAATAGAAGAACTATAACTAAAAAACATCGCATGGATGCACCTGGGACGTATCCTCAGTGATGTATCCTGAGGTCAACGGTGTTTCGGGTCTCTCAACATCATACCCATCACTTAGGCGACCCAGCCGGGAGTGATCAAGTCACGACTTACGTCCCAGTAGCTACCCTCAATCAGTCCCACTAGGGAAAAACCAGGGGCACACAATCTGTTGGAACTACTCCAGAACTACTCTGCCAAGGCTGTGAGGTACACTTCTGGCACATGGAGGGACTAGGCTCTGTGGGTTGTATCCTGGCCGGGTACTGTTACCCATAGTAACAGTAGCTCCCTTTCACTCCCATTCACTCTCATTCACTCCCATAGTATCAGTCCCATATAGTAACAGTACCTCCCATGCACTCCCATAGTATCAGTCCCATAGTAACAGTACCTCCCATTCACTCCCATTCACTCCCATTTTGAAAGGTGTGTTAAAATGGCCTAAGTCACATTTTATTATGACTTAGGAAAAATAATATGGCCTAAATCTCCCTCTTGACATAGGCCATTGTTTTAATAGGGTGTAACAGGAAGGCCTTTTACATTAGGGCTCGGTCGATTTTACCAGAGGTGGCCAGCATCACCAGGTGGTGATTTAGGCCAAAAAAAGGATTTGGCAAAAAATGACTTAGGCAATTAGTTTAATAAGGTGACGATATTCAAAACAGTCAACAATCATGGTATAGAAATCATGGTAAAGCACTATTTCGGGTAGCCACTAGCCACCATCTTGTAAATATGCACAATAAGGGTCCAGACACACCCAATAATAAAAATAGGTATTCCATTGAGTCTCTCATGGTCAGAAAACATATAGACACTGATTTTGCGTTTCTAGCTCATCTGGTTCAGAAGTTAGAGCCAAACCTATTTTCTGGGTGCTAATATTGTGGCGGCCATATTGTGGCGGCCATATTGAATTTCATGGAAACCTTCAATACAAAAGATGTTCATATTTATATCATTGATCAACCTGAGAAGTTTCGTGGATTTTGGTTTCGGTTTAAAAATTTGCCCTATACACCCCCCATTATAACTAATAGGGGCCAATATTGCGGCGGCCATATTGGACTTCCAGCAAAAAAATTACCGGGTTGTCCATATAGGTTGTGATCCTACGGGGTCATAGATACTATTTCTGGTGGACAACCTTTGAGGTCATGGCAAATGCAGGTTTCCTAAAAAAAGGGTGGTTTGCCCCCTGGGTATCCACAGGAGGTTGGCCTATATACTATCAAGGCTTTACTGTACCGACATGTATTTTCAGTGTATAGATGTGGTAACTGCCTGACGCATGTCTTTTACATGCTGTTACGTGTCTGTCCCTTGACAAAACTGCAATCCGTGCACCATGCTGAAGCAAATCATGAGTCACGCTCTCCATTACAATTCTGTGGGATTGAGATAACCGTGATGCCTACTGCATATCAGAAGGCATGATATTCTAAAGAAACTGTCCCAAAGACAAATGCAATGGATACACACACGTAGGCCTACTCCATACAATAGCACCCACTGTGGAGTGAATATAGCTAAAATATTGATACTATAAAGATTCAAATGCTTTTTGGGGTTAAGACTGTATTTAATCCCCCTGCACTGTTGTTGGATGTGTAACTTTACGATGCCTCAAATTGCCTGTAACTAATTGTTCAAATGACCAGTATTTTGACATTTTGGGTGCTACCCAAGGGGCGGCGGTGGCTCAGGGGTAGAGTGGCTGGATGGTAACGGCAAGGTTGCCAGTTCGATCCCGGGTTCCCCAGAGTCGGTGTCGGTGTGTCCTTGAGCAAGACACTGAACCCCATTTTGCTCCTGATGTGCAGGTTGGTGCCTTGCATGGTTTCTGCCGCCATCGGTGTATGAATGTAATGCACAATCTATGTAAAGCACCTTGGATAAAGGCGCTATATAAATGCACCATACCTGATTTTTTTCAATTACTACATTTGATTTATTTTCTTTCTTTTCGACACATAATATAGCTCACAAACATAATCCTCTCTCTCTCTCTCTGCATACAGCACACACATTTAGCCAGAACCCTAAACCTAACCCTAATCTTATACCTACCCAACCTAAGCTGACCCTGATTCTAGTTCTTCAAACGGTCCGCGGAAATGTATTGATTGGAACGATATGAGGGAATGTACTGTAGTTGACCTTATAAGACGATTGACTGTTGTTTATACCATTACGTGTTCCTGAAAACACTGATGCTTGGTCTGTGATCATGAAACTGAAAGACATCGTTTAAATGTTGGCATCGTCTCATTTCACAGATGAAAGCCTCTGTTACTTGGAAACAACGACCATTGGAAATACATAGGAATCCAGTTCTTGAGGATCGAGGTCATGTTGGGACAAGAGGCATGGTCGTGTTGGTTTGGACACTTCCGACACTCAGGCATGAAGGAAGCATGAGTTCAAGTCCGCCTTGTCCCCCATATATGGGGACTAGGTTGGTGGAGGGTGTGTAGAGCCCAGGATCACATTAGATGATTGACACAGGGGTGAAACATGGGTTACAAAATCGTGGGATAAAAAATATATAAAAAAAAAAACAGTTATTTCCCAACGGCTGTGGTGATGCTGATGGGTCTGCTCTTACCACAAAGTGAAAGAATGTGCATGATGCTGTGTGCTTTCTCAAAGTGAAAGTAACGTGTATGTGCGCGCCTACTCAAAGTGAAAGTGATGTGTGCCTTCTCAAAGTGAAAGTGTGCTGGAGCCGTCGTGGGTTCAGTGCCTTGCTTGAGGGCACTACACCAGTGGGTGTCAATTAAAAAGGAATATCTGCACTCTCTCGAGTAGTTTCTTATAATCTTTTTTTATTTTTATTTTTATTTTTTTATTTTTTTGCGGCTTACGCCTTTATTGATTTTTTAAGGGATAGAAAGTAGGCTGACAGGAAACGGGAGAGAGATGGGGGGATGACATGCGGTAAGGGCCGTGTCGGGTCCGGGAGTCGAACCCGCGGCACACCGCGACTGGATCACCAGTCCGGTGCCCAGACCGTTACGCTACGGCCTGGGCCTCTTTTTTTATTTTTAATTAAGACATTGAAAAAATAGCGGTCTATGTAGAGAAACGGACGTGTTTCGGCCAGTTTCTCTATAGGTAGACCGCAATATAAAGGTTATAGACCTGTTCAGCAAAATTCAGATTTTTTTGACTGCATTAGACAAAAGTGCTTGGAATAATGCCTGACTGACTGACTGACTGACTGACAAGTCTCTTATGCACGGTGAGGACTAGAGTGTCCTTTAAAATTATTTACAACACCAGTAAAACCACGCTGACAGTGATGACATTACGAAAACTATTTGCGTAACATACTCAGTTTCCCTGTAACCCCCTTCTTCTCACATTCTGTCAGCACATATCATGTCTGTCTTTGGTGTACCACAACCTATGTTAAACCAACAATTAGTATCAATGTACAAAAAAAGAAACAAAAATCTATTTTTTCATTTTCCTTTGAAGTCTATTAAAAGTGTATTTTTCCATTTGTTTTATGGTAGCACATGCAACAGAAAGTGTGTGTCAGGTTTGATTATCGGTTACAGAGACTGTCCTGTATGCTGTTGCGTGTGTGTGTGTGTGTGTGTGTGTGTGTGTGTGTGTGTGTGTGTGTGTGTGTGTGTGTGTGTGTGTGTGTGTGTGTGTGTGTGTGTGTGTGTGTGTGTGTGTGTGTGTGTGTGTGTGTGTGGTATAGCCTACCTATAATAACGGAAACAGTGTGGTCAGTGTGTGTGTGCATCCTGAATGCACTGATGCATACATAGATTATGCTCCTGCATGTGAGGTAGACCATATCATTATTTCTTATGTCTAGCCGTTATATTTTACCATCACTTATGATACTTAAAATACATTGTGATATTTGGTAGCTTGTAAGAGCCTATAGTTGTCCTAATTTTGCCCCTGCCTTACCCCTTATAACTATTTTTTGTTGCCTTTTTGCCTATGCATTTGTACAGTGTGGTTGTGTCTGTTTATGTACTGTATCTGTTCCAGTTTCATTTGTTGAATGTGAAATTGTTATCCCAACCTGAATTATGTTTTGTTCTTTCTTTCTTCTTTTCTGTTAACACAATAGCGGAAGAGTTTGGGTCGCGACCCCACATGGGGTCACTGGACACTGACAGTGGGGTTATTTTGGGACAATAAAAAAAGAATACTCATTCAACAAAATGAGTGAAACTTGTAACCCTTTGGGCCTGATTCTTCAAAAACGAAATGCGCCAGAGTGTAACGGTGGCGGAAACGGATATCGTATTTATCCGTCCGATCATCCTACGTTGAGAGGACGTGTTATTCAGGGAAGCTGGTGTAATCACTTCATTTGTGCGGATCGCCGAGTGTATCCTTTCCGCATTTTTCCCAAGCGATTCGCCTGGTGTCGCCTGGTTAGTTGGAACATCCACGCCCATTCTACACCATATAAGGGCAACAGGAAATCTCGAAATACGTCATCATAGCCTGCACAGAGGATTTCAATTCTATACAACAGCGCGATGAGCTTGTAGAGTAGTTAATTTTGACAGGATGAATGCACTGCAGGGTTATAAAAAAAGAAAGGCGCCCTGCAAAAGTAAAGAGATATCCGATACTTTTTTTTAATCAGACCTGCATTGATTCATTCGGGGAATAGATTAATATCATCTCACTGTCAGCTGTCTGAATGCATATAGTGGAGAATGGATTTGTTCTGAGCATGGACATGTAGGCATAGCTATTTAGAATTTCAATATACAGCGGGTAGCCTATATCCTCTTTGTCAGATGTAAGTGCATGGTTCATTTCATGATGTCCTCATATTAAAATGATTCGCGGGAGTCGGGACACTTGGCAAACTTGATTGATCTCATGATGAGATCAATGTAGTAGCCTACAGCCTACACAGCTACAACGTTGCCCATATTATAATGAATTACGGTGAGCTGGCTTAAAACTGACTGGCCAAATTGCACGCGCTGATGCCATAATGTGGATTTATAGGGCTAATTAGCCCTCGTGACTGCTGTCTGTCTGTCAGACCGGCATGTCTGTGAACCAGAATGTCAGTCGGGCCGGGCCGTGTTCTGTCCTGGCCGGGCTCACCGCGCCGTTATATTAATTTTCCAATGTAAATTTCACCCAGATTGGACTCGGTTCAGCGGCAGCATGCTGCTGTCCGCCACACACACACACACACACACACACACACACACACACACACACACACACACACACACACACACACACACACCGACAGTCAAGAGAACTGACTCACTAAACAATACAGTCACTAACACACACTAAACAACGTTAGATTCGTACAGTGCAAAATGCAGATAAGTGTAGGCCTATGTTCTTATTATAATTGTGAGTTTGTTTTTTAACATGCGCGAGAGCCGATCTACAAGCTCACAACGCTTGCACTGCGAGTAGCCTAGAGAAGGCTGTCAAGTGAGCAGCGCAATCGCGCATGGCATGCTATATAAATATCCTAATAAATAAATAAAAAGGTGTCGGGGCTTGCAGGGGCAGTTTCCTTATGGGACTCTATAGGCTAACTTGCCTCTAGAATGCATATGCATTTAGGCATACAAGTGCACTCGGCTTTTATATATCACCCATTCTTGAGATAAGGGACAAAACTTTTTTCAAACTGGATTTTTTTTTTTTTTAAGATACATTCAAATCAAATGGATGTATTTGTAGACACAGGTCTCAACTACCAATATTGAGAAGGAACAGGTTTTTCGCATAACATTTCTTTCTAAAATGGGACATTTATGCACTTAATACCCGATTCATGTCAACTCCGTCAGACACACTAAAATACCTTTTAATTGAATTTGATAATTTCAACAATAATATAAAGTCCTCAGTTCTCTTATAATGGCTTTCAGTAATCAAGTTAAGTAATACAATTATTTTAATATTGTTTTTTTCCAATATCACACTATTATGAAATATCCAATTTCTCAAATCCGTCATTTCAACCTCTATTTTCAATATTATAACATGAAAACCATGTAAAAAAAAAGAAAAATCATCATTACGTATCATTTCAGTTGGTGTTTCAATACATATGCACAAAATATTTAACATCACATTTTCTATTTCTTTGGAAATTAACAAAAACATCACGGGACGAACATCTGACGGAGTTGACGAACATCTGACGGAGTTGACAAGTTTAACTGATTTAGGTTCTAGATCACCTAGGATCTTGATTCTGGTGACTAATCCCACATTTTCAAGGATGAGGAATACAGTGGTACTATTTATATTGGCCCTGTGACCATGGCAGCCATTTTCAAAATGGCAGCCACCTGCTGTTATCTTACAATAACTCAAGTTCTACATCACCTAGGATCTTGATTCTGGTGACTAATCATACATTTTCAAGGATGTGGGATACATTGGTACTATTTAGATTTGTCCTGTGACCATGGTAGACATTTTTCAAAATGGCCGCCAACTTTCTGTTATTTCCCAATAACTCAAGTTCTACACCACCTAGGATCTTGATTCTGATGACTAATCCTACATTTTCAATGAGGAGGAATACAGTTTTATGTATTTAGATTTATCCCGTGACAATGGCAGCCATTTAAAAAAATGGTGGACCTGCTATTATTTTACCAATTTAGTCAGGGAATAGGCCTATTATCAGAATAATGTCAAATCTGTGAATACATTTCTTACCAAGATTTTTTTCACCAATGTGTTTGTAAAGGTGTCTACTAACATATCCCACATTGGTTTCTATTGAACCACCCTAGAGGCATTTTTGACAGCTGCTGAAAGTTGGGTACCATACCAAGTGGCTATGGCAAAACTAGGGAGTCTATGGCCAAACTAGGGGTCAAACCCCTTGGGCTAAATTCGGCCATATATCCACTTGTCCAAATGTGCTGACCTCATTTTGTGATGATGGCTATGGCCGTTTTCAGCCCAAGGAGTGTTCTTCGTGCATAGCCAATGCTTGGAATGCATTCAGAATCATGAAAACTCCCTAGTTTGACATGTCACATGCTACTTAAAGCATAATGAACATTTTGCCTTATATAGGTTGTTGATGGTACCCCAACTTTCAGCAGCTGTCAAAAGGTCCCCTAGGGTGGTTGAATATAAAGCAATGTGGGATATGTTAGTAGACACCCTTCCAAACACATTGGTGAAGAACATTCTTGATAAGGAATTTATTACCAGATTGTATTAATATCCCCTGACTAAATAACTCATCTTCTAGACCACCTAGACCCGACTTCACAAACAGAGACCCGATTGACACCTAAACAACAAGTTTGGACAGCCCCACCAATTAGTGTTACGGAAAATAGCAAGTGTCTACCCTAGGCCCAGAGGGAGACACAGAACTTAGATGCGGCTCACATGTTGCACGACTCCTCAACAAGCTGCCACCAGAGATGAGAGCTGAATTCTGCCGCACAATGCTCTGCGGCCCAGGAGCAACCAACACCCTGTTGGAGTTCTCTGAGTGGTTGAAGCATGAGTCCTAGCCATATAGCCTGTGCAAAGGCAAACACCTTGAAGACCTGCTTGAGGTGAACAGTGAGCAGTGAGCGAAAGACTGAAGACAGAAGATCTGCCTTCAGGACTATCAGGCAGGATGTGCAGTCACTGAAGGCATCAGTGTCGTTCTGTGTCCCCAGCATGTCAACCAAAGCAATGTTACCAAATCAAAGGAGCCTTCACCTCAAGTCACCTGGGGCTGGGTGAGCAATCGTATCCTGTATCTAGCCTCACAACTAAATACAGACACTTGGCCAGACTGCCGTTTGAAAGGGTCAAACCCTTAATCCTGATTGGGGAAGACCACCCCACCTAATCACACCAACCAAACAAGTGAGGTTGGGGCCTCCAGGTGGGCCAGCAGCCATCTGCACAAGACTGGGCTGGACCCTGCAGGAAAGCAATCTCCAGCCAAGACAATGTAAGTTGACTATAACAGAGCCCCAGAACACAGAGCTCATGAGAAGGATGGAGAAACACTGGCAGGAGGCCACCAAGATACAACGCCACACTGCAGTGGCCAGTGAAGTCAAACTGTGCGTCTGTACCTGAAAGAGACAAGTCAAAGGCCAAAAGCCCACCTCCTTTTAATGTCCTGTCAGTAGCAACTCAACCTGCACCTGAAATAAGCCCTGACCCCTCCCAGAGAAAGTTCATCCTTGAAAATGTAATGATTAGTCGCCAGAATCAAGATCCTTGGTGGTCTAAAACTTAAGTTATTGGTAAAATAACAGCAGGTTGGTGGTCACTTTGAAAAACAATGGCTGCCATGGTCACAGGACAAATCTAAATAGTACCACTGTATTCCTCATCTTTTAAAATGTATTATTAGTCGGCAGAATCAAGATCCTATGTGGTCTAAAACTTAAGTTATTGTAAAATAACAGCAGGTGGCGGCCATTTTGAAAAACAATGGCTGCCATGGTCACAGGACAAATCTAAATAGTACCAATGTATCCCTCATCCTTGAAAATGTAGTCTTAGTCACCAGAATCAAGATCCTAGGTGGTGTAGAACTTGAGTTATTGTAAAATAACATCAGGTGGCGGCAATTTTGGAAAATGGCTGCCATGGTCACCACGAGACAAATCTGTGATGGCCCTATAGCCAAAAATGTTCCTTAAGGCATGCTCTAACTGTGTGCCAAATTAGAATACGTCCCATTATTCAAAAACTATCATTTTATTGTTTTAGGAACACTTTTGTCAACTCCGTCAGATACATGTCAACTCCGTCAGACACAAAACCTGACGGAGTTGACGTCTGACGGAGTTGACAAAATGTCATTTGTTTTCATCTTAACCCTCTGTAGTACAATGTAGCCATTTTGTTTTTGCTTCATTTGTTAGCTAAACCTAACCCTAAACTTTTATAATAAACATTATTTTGGAATTCTTAACAAATATCATAATAATGTCCTGACGGAGTTGACATGTAAAAGCTGTGACCACCCTGATATCAACATTGTTTGTTTAAAATATCAAACAATTGAATGCTTGTCAGACCAGGTGCTCCACTGTTGCAACAAATACAAACGGGACTTGGAAAAGGAGTCTTCAGGCTAAATCTGTCGACAATATTTTCTGATTAATTTAAGACTTTTAAAAAACCTGACGGAGTTGACGGGAGACGTGGGACACACATTTGATATGAGATATCTAATGGAAAATATAAATTAAAATTATTGTGTATATTGTTTGCTATGTTGTTGACAATCTACTTTAATTTAGTATGTATATTTATGTGATTGTGACAGTATTAGACACTTTTTTAGCAGTTTGAAATTATGACCACTTGCTGGGGACAGGCTAAATACAGGCGTTTTTGGGTACAGTGCCTGCTTTTAACTAATTCAGATGGCATATGAAAACAATTATAATGAAATTAATGGCATAATAATGCACAACTGTATTACATTTAACTTTGCAAGTGCTTTTATTTTTATTAAATTAATTTATTTGTAACAATAATAAGGCTCTTATGTGTGGGACATGTTTTTTCCACTTTTGTCCCTCATCTCAAGAATGAGTGATATATATATATATATATATTATATATATATATATCGTTTTTTTATGTGCTGATCGACCAATATGTTGGGGACACATGCCTACATATTTTATCTGAGATTTGGGGACTATTTATTGATTCAGCATGAAGACTAAAGCCTTCTGAATAAATCTATATATGCAAGTGTATGCTTCCGCAAATTTCTCCGCCACCTAAAGAGGTGGCGGAGGATTTAGCGGAGTTGCCGATCAACCAAAGTCAGCGTCAAGTTCACGGCCATTTCCATGAATTCCAAATTAATGTGGGAAATCCACGTAAATGCCTTTCCGCTAGCGTCACGTCAATATATAAGCGGAAGCGCGTTGAAGAATCAGGCCCTTTGGGTGCTATACTCTCCCTCTGCCAACCTGGGGGGAGCACCAAACTGAACTCATGCTTCCTTCAATGCATGATATGAGGAGTGAGCAGACCACTTCTTATCACCAGACAGGGGGGGTTTCGGAGATTCCCCCGGTCGGAGTTCAAAGAAAGAGCATGTTTATCTCTGTAGTATGTCTTATCTGCAGTTTTTTTGTCAATCAATCTATAAACAACCAATTTATGCTCCGACGTCCGGCGGTGTTGCGCACAGAATATATTCAATCTCCAAGTTCACAACACAACGCATCGTGCCGCACCGCGTTGTGAACTTGATATCTGCAAAGAGATCCTATACTATGAAGCATGCTTAATCATGAGGGGGGGGGGGGGGGGGGAAGAAAACAAGAACAAAGCCAAACAAAGCATTTTGATCCATTCACCAAAAGGAACCCCTTTTGGTGTTTAAAGCATTATGTTATACTTTAGCTATTGAAAATAGCAGATCTACAAGCTCATAGCGTGGCTATGCTGGAACCATTTCTTAGCTGGGTCAGCACAGAACTTGGCACCATTCCACATTGTAAACCTAGAACAGACAGCTAGATTTTCATTTTTAACACATTCAATCCAGGAAAGCATATTTTAGACTTTATAGCTTAATAGCACATTGGTTCTCAAAGTGGGGTCGGGGGTAGTTAACACGGAGTCCGCCAGAAACGAGGAACACGAAGGTTTAAATTAGTACCCTAGTCCGCCAGGCGCGCATCCACTTCCAGTCTAAGCCCACCATTCACAGCTCTGTATCTCAGAAAGGACATTGAGGGGGCCGTTTCTGGGGAATACAAGGGGTTTCAACGGGCTGTCGCAGTTTTTCCACCACCGACCGACACAACATCCGGGCAAGAGACCACACATAGCAGTTTGTCATTGTAACATGCGATTACGGATATGTGTGTGTGTGTGTGTGTGTGTGTGTGTGTGCGTGCATGCAACATTTTATTTTTAGCCAATATAAAAAATATTCATCATTTCTGCCCCATTGGGGCAGGCTAGAACCTCAGCCCTGTCCGGGACGCACCCTTGTGTGAAAACACTATTATGTGAGTCTAGCGTCGCAGTCCCGCCCATCATGACGACGCCAGGCCCAGGAAATAAATAATAAATAATAATAAAGTAGAAAAACAATAAAGAAAGTGTTGTAACCTGCCGTTTCTTTTCTACTTCTTCTTCTAATTCTAATTCTTGTGTTTATTGTTCATTGTGTTTATTGTCATGATTTGTCACGACAAGAGTTGGCTTTGTCCGCGGCGTAAACGTCTTTAAATAAATACTTGAATAAAATGAACAGGCTTTTCTTTTAACTTAGTTAACTAAGTTAGTTAGTTAGTTAACTAACTAACTGTAACTGCTACTGCACCATGTATTCGATGTTCATGTATACTGTCTACAATACAGTATAAATGTAACGTAATACTCGCACAATACCATTCTTATGACAGTAAAGGTGTGTGCGCTGGAATGATTAATGATTAACAATATAGCACAGAGTGGTAGAGTACAGCACAGTGGACATTGTAGGCTACTTCAGAGCGTATCACCATGCAACGCTTTCGCTTTGTGAGCGTGTGGTAAAACTCCAACCATATGCTTTCCAGTAAAACAACGCTGACAGTGACAACATTAAGAGACCAATTTACATAACATACTCAGTTTCACTATAACCCCCTTCTTCTCACATTCTGTCAGCACATTTCATATTTTACTGTACTGTCATATCTCTCTTTGGTGTACCACAACCCTCGACCACAATATGTCAACTTAATCAAATCAATAATATTCTTCTTTTAAAGTTTAGCCAAAGTTTATTTTTCTTATTTTTTTTTATGGTAGCACATATGCAACGTGATATATACTGGATATTTACAGACATGTACCAATTACAGAAAGTGTGTGTCATGTTTGACTATGGGTTACAGAGAGTGTCCTGTTGCAGAAAAGATTAGGTCACCACTGTATATGCTGTGCTGTGGCGTGTGAGTCTTAATACTGCCACATATTAGTGCAGGTAGGATGGAAACTGTGGCCAGTGTTTATTTTGAGAACTGAAAACTGAGAGGTGTTAATACACTTATCAGTAATCTGTGTACTCTTATCAGGCACACTGTGTGTGCACCCTGAATGCACTGATGCATACTGTAGATATGCTCTTGCGTGGCTTTGCACTGCAGGCTGGGCTTATAGTTCTTATTTTTTACCATCATTATATTTGTCATTACATATTTTCCTCTATATCCTCTCTTTCTAGTGGTATCTCTGACATCTCCACATTTCCTGTGTATGCATTCCAAATACTTAGTCATAGTAATGCATGTGACAGAAAGATAGAAATAAGTATAGGCAAAACATGTCTATGGGGAATTTAATTCCGTAAAATGTAAAATGTTGTCAATTAGCAACAGACATGTCTTTATATTACATAATAATGAAAATATTGACTTTATGATATAACAGGTGTAATCATAATAATCATTTATTCGTTCCGATTTAATTTGTTTATCCTGTATGAGGTCTCTCTCCTGATTGGATGGAATTGTTATTTTTTTAAAGTTGCTATATCAGTGGTTCTCAAACGTTTTCATGTCAAGAAGGAACCCCAAAATGACATGCATACTAATTTGGCCACGGATTGTACAGTATATAGTATCTATCTGCTATTTTTGAATAACTCTCAATTCACACAGCTGCTTTCCCGGTTTTAACTAAGCATTATGTTATACTTTAGCTATTGAAAAATAGCAGACCTACGAGCTTGTAGGTCTGCTTTTTCTTTTTCCTTTCAGAGCGATTTCTTTTTTTTCTTCTATGTTTTTCTATTTTTAACCAAATAGCTGAATTGATGGCGAGACCCCCTGGTTATCACTCTGTATAGCAATGATTGCTGTGGTCATTTAGAGCTATACTTAATACTGATTATCATGACGACAACCAACATCTAAATGACAGCATCACCCTCCTGATCAGATCTGCCAGCTATTTTCACTCAGTTGTTCAATTCTACAAATGTACAAAAACAGTAGACAGTTTTTCCTGAAAATCCTACGTTTCTATGTTAGCGGTGCTCAAACTATTTCATTTCAAGGACCCCCGATATCATATGCAATTGGCTGCCGACCCCTAACTGAAAATATGTTGTTCCAGGGACCTTCCAGATGCAAAGATTTGAGTTAAACATGTTCGCTCTGAAAGAATATTATATTCAAAGATTTGCGCCATTTTAAAAATAGCACACCTACAAGCTCATAGCTCTATGAGCTTGTAGGTCTGCTATTTTTCAATAGCTAAAGTATAACATAATGCTTAAAACACCAAAAGGGGTTCCCGCCCAGAATGGGTTAAGTCCAGGCTCAAAACTCACTTTTATTCACTAGTGTTTGAATACTCTGACGTGACAGATGTGTTTTTCTTGATGTTTATGTCACTTGTATAATTAACTGCTATATGGTCTGTATACAGAACTTCTGTGAATATATTTTTTGCTTCATAAATTAATTTGACTGGACTTATAGGCTACCATGCAAACACCAAACCAATGTGTGTATTCATTATGGAACCAAAAATGTTTTTTCGTCTGCTACCGAAATTGCTTGTTTTATTGTTGAAGAAAACAACGGTTAATATCAACAACTGATCATTAAAATGCATGTTTAAAGCACTACATTTGATTAATACAAATCGTAAAAAAAAAAAGGATGTATTATTTTGCTTTCTAAATTGTTGTTTAAAGCAGAAAACAAACAAAACTAAATAAGCCTGGCATATTAAGTATAGTTACCACTAACTGGGTGACCTGTTGTATTTGCCATGAAGCAATAAAGCCTGGAATTCATCTTAAAACATTGCCATAGAACCAACTGGTTGTCTGGAACTTTCTTGTACCCGGTGTTCAATGTTTTACTCCAGAAGTTTGACGATAGCTTGGACCCATGCCTGAGCTGGGTCAACGCAGATCTTGGTACCACTCTGCATTGTAAACCTAGAACAGACAGACATAGAGAGAATATTTTAATCTTTAAGTTTTTGTTTTGATCGAATGATTTATTCATTGAATTAGTCAAAAATGTAAACAGCCCATGGTACAGTCGGTCATTAAGGCTGAAAAGGATAACACACATTGTGGTTATACCCTGTTCAAGTATTTTACATTGTTTCATCCTTCCTCACTGGATCACAAGACACTGGACTATTATGTATCATGATTAATAGATACAATTCAATATCTGCACTTTGCGTGGCCACCTTCTTGTCTCTTGAAAGACCTACTATTTAGATTATTTTGTCATACGGGGCTAGCACCACTGTAAGGACTTTGGTGTGTGTAGCATTCTTATGCACAGTATCGATAAGCTGTCACATCACCCCGACTTTAAGTCATAAATACAGGTGACTCAATTCATAATCTAATTGCTTTATACTTGTCACATGCTGTAACTATTAATGCAGAGAATCTGTGTATGTTGAAATTGTCAGTATATTTAGCCTTCCACATAGCATAGTCTACCAGACAGTGGCCTTTGTGGTTAGAGTGTCCGCACTGAAACTGGGAGGTCATACTAATGATTCCCGAGCGCGGCACACACTGGGGCTCACCGGTCCAAGAGATGGGTCAAATGCAGAGAACACGTTTCACTGCGGTAACGTGTGTGACTAATCGTTTGACTTTAGTTTTTATTTTTCGTTTTTCATTTTGTTTTCATCTTGAAAACTTGGTATCTTGACCCTTGCTTGTGTGAACTTGTGAAGACAGTACTATTCTGAATTTGAGTATATCTCTTGTGCGCTGCCTCTTCCCTTATTATCCCTAAACGTTTTTTGCTGATCTACAAGCTCACATCAATGATAGATCTCTCTCTCCCTCTTTCCTGTCCATCTTCACTTGATACTATCAATACAGGCAAAAAAGCCATCTTCATAAAAAATGTTTTTTTTTTCCAAAATAGTAAAATATGCCTAATAAGTTTAGGCATAAGGCAGAGTGCAAGACAGGGCCCTATAATGTTAACTGCGCGCTAGAATGTGTTCAGTGTTTATGTTATGAATTAGTACAATACAGTATAAGTGTAACGTAATACTCACACAACGCCGTCCGTAGCACAGTGAAGGTGTGTGCGCTGGAACGCCTTCACTTTGTCCTTAGGCAGCCGTGTGGCGCGGTAGGTGGAGCAGCACTCCGCTGGGCCAACGCTGTCAGCATTGTCTGGGGGAGCGAGGCAGAGTGAACAAGAGACACAGTCACTCAACTAGAAAAAGTGCCCTTCCGGGCACAGGTCTCCACCAGGTTATCCACAGATCCGTGCAGTTAGAGGTAAAAACACTTTTCGGCCAGTTATAGCGCCACCTTGAGGCTGAGTTGAAATTGTTCATGTGGCATTTCGTCCTCGGCCTAGTGGGAATGTGGGTGCACAATTTCACGGAAATCACGCGATGTGTTCATGATTTGCAGCATTTTGTTTGAAACTGAGCACTCCTGTGAACTTTGGAAGCCAATCTTAACCAATCAGGATGGAGTCTGATAAATCTGAAAGACCCGTTTCGTTGAATGGCTCTAGAGAGACTGTGTACCAATTTGCGTGATGTTTGGACAAAATCTGTAGGTGTACTGTGCAAAAACTTGTTTTGCACAAAGCGGCCTCCTGGTGGCGCTATAACAGGCCGTTCTGGAAAGTTTGGGGCAGAGGTTCATGGTTGGCATCCAGGGAGTGTGTGTGCAAAATATGGCATCGACCGGGTTAACGGTGGCCGAGATTAGCTGTTCACGGACACACGGACACACGGACGGACGGACGGACGGACGGACGGACGGAGTGCAAAACATACTCTCCCCACATGCCTTCGGCCTGGTGGAGACAATTAGTAGCCTATAGGCCTGTCACAATTATTAAATCATTGTCTATTGGCAATTATTTGAGATAATTGCAATTGTTTTTGCACAATCGTCATAATCCTTTCCATGTTGGACTTTCGAAAACTGTGGAAGCTACAAGCGTGAGCTTGTAGATCGTCTGTTTCCGCCATTCATATGAAGTCTAAAGTCATCCAATTATCACAGTTATGTGTCATGCACCATTTGTTTAGCTTTTGTGGATACCAAAAGGAATTTTACAAAAAATAAAAAATAAATCTATAAATCAAGTTAACTTACCTTCTATCACCAGGACGAGATGAAAAATGTAAAAAATAAATAAAAGGTAGGTTAAAACTAGTACAGACCAGATACTTACTGTCTTGTTCTGCCAGGACATCCAGAGATGAGAACAGCAGCATGCAGACCACTAGAATAACTGGTATCTTCTTCATCCCCATGGTCATCATCATTATTATGGTTGTAGTCAAGTTGTATCTGATTCGGATTCTCTTTGTCTGTCTCTCTCTCTCTCTCTCTCTCTATTTATCTCTTTCCACAGGGGTGTGTCTAGAGCATTCCGAGGCACAGAACATTTTCCATGGAACAGATCCACAGGAGGTTGGCCTATACTATCAAGGCTTTACTGTAGCCTACCGACATGTATTTTCAGTGTATAGATGTGGTAACTGCCTGACGCATGTCTTTTACATGCTGGTACGTGTCTGTCCCTTGACAAAACTGCAATCCGTGCACCATGCTGAAGCAAATCATGAGTCACGCTCTTCATTACAATTCTGTGGGATTGAGATAACCGTGATGCCTACTGTATATCAGAAGGCATGATATTCTAAAGAAACTGTCCCAAAGACAAATGCAATGGATATACACACGTAGGCCTACTCCATACAATAGCACCCACTGTGGAGTGAATATAGCTAAAATATTGATACTATAAAGATTCAAATGCTTTTGGGGTTAAGACTGTATTTAATCCCCCTGCACTGTTGTTGGATGTGTAACTTTACGAGAATGCCTCAAATTGCCTGTAACTAATTGTTCAAATTACCAGTATTTTGACATTTTGGGTGCTACCCAAGGGCTGGATGGTAACGGCAAGGTTGCCAGTTCGATCCCGGGTTCCCCAGAGTCGGTGTCGGTGTGTCCTTGAGCAAGACACTGAACCCCATTTTGCTCCTGATGTGCAGGTTGGTGCCTTGCATGGTTTCTGCCGCCATCGGTGTATGAATGTATGAATGAATGTAATGCACAATCTATGTAAAGCACCTTGGATAAAGGCGCTATATAAATGCACCATACCTGATTTTTTTCAATTACTACATTTGATTTATTTTCTTTCTTTTCGACACATAATATTGCTCACAAACATAATCCTCTCTCTCTCTCTCTCTCTCTCTCTCTCTCTCTCTCTCTCTCTCTCTCTCTCTCTCTCTCTCTCTCTCTCTCTCTCTCTCTCTCTCTCTCTGCATACAGCACACACATTTAGCCAGAACCCTAATCTTATACCTACCCAACCTAAGCTGACCCTGATTCTAGTTCTTCAAACGGTCCGCGGAAATGTATTGATTGGAACGATATGAGGGAATGTACTGTAGTTGACCTTATAAGACGATTGACTGTTGTTAATACCATTACGTGTTCCTGAAAACACAGATGCTTGGTCTGTGATCATGAAACTGAAAGACATCGTTTAAATGTTGGCATCGTCTCATTTCACAGATGAAAGCCTCTGTTACTTGGAAACAACGACCATTGGAAATACATAGGAATCCAGTTCTTGAGGATCGAGGTCATGTTGGGACAAGAGGCATGGTCGTGTTGGTTTGGACACTTCCGACACTCAGGCATGAAGGAAGCATGAGTTCAAGTCCGCCTTGTCCCCCATATATGGGGACTAGGTTGGTGGAGGGTGTGTAGAGCCCAGGATCACATTAGATGATTGACACAGAGGTGAAAAATGGGTTACAAAATCGTGGGATAAAAAATATATAAAAAAAAAAAACAGTTATTTCCCAACGGCTGTGGTGATGCTGATGGGTCTGCTCTTACCACATGCTATTCAAAGTGAAAGAATGTGCATGATGCTGTGTGCTTTCTCAAAGTGAAAGTAACGTGTATGTGCGCGCCTTCTCAAAGTGAAAGTGTGCTGGAGCCGTCGTGGGTTCAGTGCCTTGCTTGAGGGCACTACACCAGTGGGTGTCAATTAAAAAGGAATATCTGCACTCTCTCGAGTAGTTTCTTATAATATTTTTTTATTTTTAATGAAGACATTGAAAAAATAGCGGTCTATGTAGAGAAACGGACGTGTTTCGGCCAGTTTCTCTATAGGTAGACCGCAATATAAAGGTTATAGACCTGTTCAGCAAAATTCAGATTTTTTTGACTGCATTAGACAAAAGTGCTTGGAATAATGCCTGACTGACTGACTGACTGACTGACAAGTCTCTTATGCACGGTGAATAAAATTATTTACAACACCAGTAAAACCACGCTGACAGTGATGACATTACGAAAACTATTTGCGTAACATACTCCGTTTCCCTGTAACCGCCCCTTCTTCTCACATTCTGTCAGCACATATCATGTCTGTCTGTGGTGTACCACAACCTATGTTAAACCAACAATTAGTATCAATGTACAAAAAAAGAAACAAAAATCTATTTTTTCATTTTCCTTTGAAGTTTATTAAAAGTGTATTTTTCCATTTGTTTTATGGTAGCACATGCAACAGAAAGTGTGTGTCAGGTTTGATTATCGGTTACAGAGACTGTCCTGTATGCTGTTGCGTGTGTGTGTGTGTGTGTGTGTGTGTGTGTGTGTGTGTGTGTGTGTGTGTGTGTGTGTGTGTGTGTGTGTGTGTGTGTGTGTGTGTGTGTGTGTGTGGTATAGCCTACCTATAATAACGGAAACAGTGTGGTCAATGTTTACACTTATCTGTACTCTGTGTGTGCATCCTGAATGCACTGATGCATACAGATTATGCTCCTGCATGTGAGGTAGACCATATCATTATTGCTTATGTCTAGCCGTTATATTTTACCATCACTTATGATACTTAAAATACATTGTGATATTTGGTAGCTTGTAAGAGCCTATAGTTGTCCTCATTTTGCCCCTGCCTTACCCCTTGTCCCTATATTTTGTTGCCTTTTTGCCTATGCATTTGTACAGTGTGGTTGTGTCTGTTTATGTACTGTATCTGTTGCATCATTTCCAGTTTCATTTGTTGAATGTGGATGAAATTGTTATCCCGACCTGAATTATGTTTTGTTCTTTCTTTCTGTTAACACAATAGCGGAAGAGTTTGGGTCGCGACCCCACATGGGGTCACGGGACACTGACAGTGGGGTTATTTTGGGACAATAAAAAAAGAATACTCATTCAACAAAATGAGTGAAACTTGTAACCCATTTGGGTGCTATACTCTCCCTCTGCCAACCTGGGGGGAGCACCAAACTGAACTCATGCTTCCTTCAATGCATGATATGAGGAGTGAGCAGACCACTTCTTATCACCAGACGGGGGGTTTCGGAGATTCCCCCGGTCGGAGTTCAAAGAAAGAGCATGTTTATCTCTGTAGTATGTCTTACCTGCAGTTTTTTTGTCAATCAATCTATAAACAACCAATTTATGCTCCGACGTCCGGCGGTGTTGCGCACAGAATATATTCAATCTCCAAGTTCACAACACAACGCGTCGTGCCGCACCGCGTTGTGAACTTGATATCTGCAAAGAGATCCTATACTATGAAGCATGCTTAATCATGAAAAAGGGGGGGGGGGGAAGAAAACAAGAACAAAGCCAAACAAAGCATTTTGATCCATTCACCAAAAGGAACCCCTTTTGGTGTTTTAAGCATTATGTTATACTTTAGCTATTGAAAATAGCAGATCTACAAGCTCATAGCGTGGCTATGCTGGACCCATTTCTTAGCTGGGTCAGCACAGAACTTGGCACCATTCCACATTGTAAACCTCGAACAGACAGCTAGATTTTCATTTTTAACACATTCAATCCAGGAAAGCATATTTTAGACTTTAGCTTAATAGCACATTGGTTCTCAAAGTGGGGTCGGGGGTATAGTTAACACGGAGTCCGCCAGAAACGAGGAACACGAAGGTTTAAATTAGTACCCTAGTCCGCCAGGCGCGCATCCACTTCCAGTCTAAGCCCACCATTCACAGCTCTGTATCTCAGAAAGGACATTGAGGGGGCCGTTTCTGGTGAATACAAGGGGTTTCAACGGGCTGTAGCCTTTTTCCACCACCGACCGACACAACAACATCCGGGCAAGAGACCACACATAGCAGTTTGTCATTGTAACATGCGATTACGGATATGTGTGTGTGTGTGTGTGTGTGTGTGTGTGTGTGTGTGTGTGTGTGTGTGTGTGTGTGTGTGTGTGTGTGTGTGTGTGTGTGTGTGTGTGTGTGTGTGTGTGTGTGTGTGTGTGTGTGTGTGTGTGTGTGTGTGTGCGTGCATGCAACATTTTATTTTTAGCCAATATAAAAAATATTCATCATTTCTGCCCCATTGGGGCAGGCTAGAACCTCAGCCCTGTCCGGGACGCACCCTTGTGTGAAAACACTATTATGTGAGTCTAGCGTCGCAGTCCCGCCCATCATGACGACGCCAGGCCCAGGAAATAAATAATAAATAATAATAAAGAAGAAAAACAATAAAGAAAGTGTTGTAACCTGCCGTTTTTTTCCCTACTTCTTCTTCTAATTCTAATTCTTGTGTTTATTGTTCATTGTGTTTATTGTCATGATTTGTCACGACAAGAGTTGGCTTTGTCCGCGGCGTAAACGTCTTTAAATAAATACTTGAATAAAATGAACAGGGAACAGGGTTAACTAACTAACTGTAACTGCTACTGCACCATGTATTCGATGTTCATGTATACTGTCTACAATACAGTATAAATGTAACGTAATAATCGCACAATACCATCCTTATGACAGTAAAGGTGTGTAGAGTACAGCACAGTGGACATAGTAGGCTACTTCAGAGCGTATCACCATGCAACGCTTTCGCTTTGTGAGCGTGTGGTAAAACTCCAACCATATGCTTTCCAGTAAAACAACGCTGACAGTGACCAATTTACATAACATACTCAGTTTCACTATAACCCCCTTCTTCTCACATTCTGTCAGCACATTTCATATTTTACTGTACTGTCATATCTCTCTGTGGTGTACCACAACCTATGTTCGACCACAATATGTCAACTTAATCAAATCAATAGTATTCTTCTTTAAAAGTTTAGCCAATTTTTTTTTTTTTTTTTTTTTTTTTTTTTTTTTTATGGTAGCACATATGCAACGTGATATATACTGGATATTTACAGACATGTACCAATTACAGAAAGTGTGTGTCATGTTTGACTATGGGTTACAGAGAGTGTCCTGTTGCAGAAAAGATTAGGTCACCACTGTATATGCTGTGCTGTGGCGTGTGAGTCTTAATACTGCCACATATTAGTGCAGGTAGGATGGAAACTGTGGCCAGTGTTTATTTTGAGAACTGAAAACTGAGAGGTGTTAATACACTTATCAGTAATCTGTGTACTCTTATCAGGCACACTGTGTGTGAATGCACTGATGCATACTGTAGATATGCTCTTGCGTGGCTTTGCACTGCAGGCTGGGCTTATAGCTCTTATTTTTTACCATCATTATATTTGCCATTACATATTTTCCTCTATATCCTCTCTTTCTAGTGGTATCTCTGACATCTCCACATTTCCTGTGTATGCATTCCAAATACTTAGTCATAGTAATGCATGTGACAGAAAGATAGAAATAAGTATAGGCAAAACATGTCTATGAGGAATTGAACGTACATTTATTAAACCGTAAAATGTTGTCAATTAGCAACAGACGTGTCTTTATATTACATAATAATGAAAATATTGACTTTATGATATAACAGGTGTAATCATAATAATCATTTATTCGTTCCGATTTAATTTGTTTATCCTGTATGAGGTCTCTCTTCATTTTGGATGAAATTGTTGTTTTTTTTAAAGTTGCTATATCAGTGGTTCTCAAACGTTTTCATGTCAAGAAGGACCCCCGAAATGATATGCATACTAATTTGGCCATGGATTGTACAGTATATAGTATCTATCTGCTATTTTTGAATAACTCTCAATTCACACAGCTGCTTTCCCGGTTTTAACTAAGCATTATGTTATACTTTAGCTATTGAAAAATAGCAGACCTACGAGCTTGTAGGTCTGCTTTTTCTTTTTCCTTTCAGAGCGAACTTTCTTTTTTTTCTATTTTTAACCAAATAGCTGAATTGATGGGGAAGACCCCCTGTTTACGGAGCAATCACTCTGTATAGCAATGATTGCTGTGGTCATTTAGAGCTATACTTAATACTGATTATCATGATGACAACCAACATCTAAATGACAGCATCACCATCCTGATCAGATCTGCCAGCTATTTTCACTCAGTTAGACCTAATTCTACAAATGTACAAAAACAGTAGACAGTTTTTTCTGAAAATGCTACGTTTCTATGTTAGTGGTGCTCAAACTATTTCATTTCAAGGACCCCCGATATCATATGCAATTGGCTGCCGACCCCTAACTGAAAATATGTTGTTCCAGGGACCTTCCAGATGCAAAGATTTGAGTTAAACATGTTCGCTCTGAAAGAATATTATATTCAAAGATTTGCGCCATTTTAAAAATAGCACACCTACAAGCTCATAGCTCTATGAGCTTGTAGGTCTGCTATTTTTCAATAGCTAAAGTATAACATAATGCTTAAAACACCAAAAGGGGTTCCCGCCCAGAATGGGTTAAGTCCAGGCTCAAAACTCACTTTTATTCACTAGTGTTTGAATACTCTGACGTGACAGATGTGTTTTTCTTGATGTTTATGTCACTTGTATAATTAACTGCTATATGGTCTGTATACAGAACTTCGGTGAATATTTTTTTTGCTTCATAAATTAATTTGACTGGACTTATAGGCTACCATGCAAACACCAAACCAATGTGTGTATTAATTATGGAACCAAAAATGTTTTTTCGTCTGCCTACCGAAATTGCTTGTTTTATTGTTGAAGAAAACAACGGTTAATATCAACAACTGATCATTAAAATGCATGTTTAAAGCACTACATTTGATTAATACAAATCGTAAAAAAGAAAAGGATGTATTATTTTGCTTTCTAAATTGTTGTTTAAAGCAGAAAACAAACAAAACTAAATAAGCCTGGCATATTAAGTATAGTTACCACTAACTGGGTGACCTGTTGTATTTGCCATGAAGCAATAAAGCCTGGAATTCATCTTAAAACATTGCCATAGAACCAACTGGTTGTCTGGAACTTTCTTGTACCCGGTGTTCAATGTTTTACTCCAGAAGTTTGACGATAGCTTGGACCCATGCCTGAGCTGGGTCAACGCAGATCTTGGTACCACTCTGCATTGTAAACCTAGAACAGACAGACATAGAGAGAATATTTTAATCTTTAAGTTTTTGTTTTGATCGAATGATTTATTCATTGAATTAGTCAAAAATGTAAACAGCCCATGGTACAGTCGGTCATTAAGGCTGAAAAGGATAACACACATTGTGGTTATACCCTGTTCAAGTATTTTACATTGTTTCATCCTTCCTCACTGGATCACAAGACACTGGACTATTATGTATCATGATTAATAGATACAATTCAATATCTGCACTTTGCGTGGCCACCTTCTTGTCTCTTGAAAGACCTACTATTTAGATTATTTTGTCATACGGGGCTAGCACCACTGTAAGGACTTTGGTGTGTGTAGCATTCTTATGCACAGTATCGATAAGCTGTCACATCACCCCGACTTTAAGTCATAAATACAGGTGACTCAATTCATAATCTATTGCTTTATACTTGTCACATGCTGTAACTATTAATGCAGAGAATCTGTGTATGTTGAAATTGTCAGTATATTTAGCCTTCCACATAGCATAGTCTACCAGACAGTGGCCTTTGTGGTTAGAGTGTCCGCACTGAAACTGGGAGGTCATACTAATGATTCCCGAGCGCGGCACACCTGGGGCTCACCGGTCCAAGAGATGGGTCAAATGCAGAGAACACGTTTCACTGCGGTAACGTGTGTGACTAATCGTTTGACTTTAGTTTTTATTTTTCGTTTTTCATTTTGTTTCATCTTGAAAACTTGGTAATCTTGACCCTTGCTTGTGTGAACTTGTGAAGACAGTACTATTCTGAATTTGAGTATATCTCTTGTGCGCTGCCTCTTTCCCTTATTATCCCTAAACGTTTTTTGCTGATCTACAAGCTCACATCAATGATAGATCTCTCTCTCCCTCTTTCCTGTCCATCTTCACTTGATACTATCAATACAGGCAAAAAGCCATCTTCATAAAAAATGTTTTTTTTTTCCAAAATAGTAAAATATGCCTAATAAGTTTAGGCATAAGGCAGAGTGCAAGACAGGGCCCTATAATGTTAACTGCGCGCTAGAATGTGTTCAGGTTTATGTTATGAATTAGTACAATACAGTATAAGTGTAACGTAATACTCACACAACGCCGTCCGTAGCACAGTGAAGGTGTGTGCGCTGGAACGCCTTCACTTTGTCCTTAGGCAGCCGTGTTGGCGCGGTAGGTGGAGCAGCACTCCGCTGGGCCAACGCTGTCAGCATTGTCCTGGGGGAGCGAGGCAAGAGTGAACAAGAGACACAGTCACTCAATTAGTAGCCTATAGGCCTGTCACAATTATTAAATCATTGTCTATTGGCAATTATTTGAGATAATTGCAATTGTTTTTGCACAATCGTCATAATCCTTTCCATGTTGGACTTTCGAAAACTGTGGAAGCTACAAGCGTGAGGCTTGTAGATCGTCTGTTTCCGCCATTCATATGAAGTCTAAAGTCATCCAATTATCACAGTTATGTGTCATGCACCATTTGTTTAGCTTTTGTGGATACCAAAAGGAATTTTACAAAAAATAAAAAATAAATCTATAAATCAAGTTAACTTACCTTCTATCACCAGGACGAGATGGAAAATGTAAAAAATAAATAAAAGGTAGGTTAAAACTAGTACAGACCAGATACTTACTGTCTTGTTCTGCCAGGACATCCAGAGATTGAGAACAGCAGCATGCAGACCACTAGAATAACTGGTATCTTCTTCATCCCCATGGTCATCATCATTATTATGGTTGTAGTCAAGTTGTATCTGATTCGGATTCTCTTTGTCTGTCTCTCTCTCTCTCTCTCTCTCTATTTATCTCTTTCCACAGGGGTGTGTCTAGAGCATTC
>NC_139697.1:54156133-54163633 GCF_964188405.1 Protomyctophum parallelum
AAGTTTACTCATCAAAGTTAGTATATAAAGGTAATATTGGGGTAAAATCCAATATTTCTGGTGCGCCATGCCAGATGCTACCCCCAAAAAGTTATTTTTTTTCCATTATAAGTTGTAGTTGTATATGTATCAATGTTTCACAACTCAAAACAGTAGATTGTTTATTATAAACAACAAACTAATACAAGTCCAACTTCAACAACAGTAAACAACAGTAGGGGACAATGTAATCAAAATAGTTACTCCGTAAAACTTGCTAAAATCAAAAAGTTAGATCACAATGTTGTCTTTCACATTCTTTGTGTCTCCATCCCTTGCAAGGTGTGGAGTTACTGGCTGTCATCTTCATTATTAAGGCACCCACCTTCGCATTTGCAGAGGATTGGGCATCGGACACTGATACGGTGGCATTTCCACCTTCCCATGCATCCCTTGAGGCAGCCACAGTGCACAAGAAGGTCACATGCTGCTGATGCATCACTAAGAGTGGTCCACAGTGGTTGCCATGTGCCAGTGCCATCTTTGTGCCAGCCCCACTCACTGAAGTCAGGAATTTCCTGCTGGACCGAGGTTGCCTGATTCCAGTAGAAACTTGCCTGCAGTAGCGCTCGCTTGACATGCTGGAACAGTGCAGCTTGGGTAGGTGGGAGGTTTTCCAGTGATCTACTTCCAGTGGTGAAGAGGCAATGTCTGGCCTCATTGACACCAGCTGCACCACACCCCTTGCTGTACATGAGCACGACAAATCGTTCAATGTTCTGCATATGCACAGACTCAAGACTGAAGAGGTCAGGGGTGTTTGTGAGAGCAACTAGTGTGTTGGTGAGGTCTGGTATGCTTCTCCAGGCTGCCCAAGCTGTCTTCTTGCCACATCCAAGAAACTGGGAAGTTGTGTCACACCCTGTTAAGCTGTGGAAGAGGGGTATAGTGCCAATGACTTTGATGGACCGAGATCAGAGTAGATGGTATGGACTGATATGTCACGATATTTTCGACCAGTACCGAAACCCACCCAGAGTTAGAGTTACCCACCCACCCACAAATATCGTGACATACCAGTCCATACCATCTACTCTGATCTCGGTCCATCAAAGTCATTGGCACTACCCCTCTTCCACAGCTTAACAGGGTGTGACACAACTTCCCAGTTTCTTGGATGTGGCAAGAAGACAGCTTGGGCAGCCTGGAGAAGCATACCAGACCTCACCAACACCCCTGACCTCTTCAGTCTTGAGTCTGTGCATATGCAGAACATTGAACGATTTGTCGTGCTCATGTACAGCAAGGGGTGTGGTGCAGCTGGTGTCAATGAGGCCAGACATTGCCTCTTCACCACTGGAAGTAGATCACTGGAAAACCTCCCACCTACCCAAGCTGCACTGTTCCAGCATGTCAAGCGAGCGCTACTGCAGGCAAGTTTCTACTGGAATCAGGCAACCTCGGTCCAGCAGGAAATTCCTGACTTCAGTGAGTGGGGCTGGCACAAAGATGGCACTGGCACATGGCAACCACTGTGGACCACTCTTAGTGATGCATCAGCAGCATGTGACCTTCTTGTGCGCTGTGGCTGCCTCAAGGGATGCATGGGAAGGTGCAAATGCCACCGTATCGGTGTCCGATGCCCAATCCTCTGCAAATGCGAAGGTGGGTGCCTTAATAATGAAGATGACAGCCAGTAACTCCACACCTTGCAAGGGATGGAGACACAAAGAATGTGAAAGACAACATTGTGATCTAACTTTTTGATTTTAGCAAGTTTTACGGAGTAACTATTTTGATTACATTGTCCCCTACTGTTGTTTACTGTTGTTGAAGTTGGACTTGTATTAGTTTGTTGTTTATAATAAACAATCTACTGTTTTGAGTTGTGAAACATTGATACATATACACCTACAACTTATAATGGGAAAAAAATAACTTTTTGGGGGTAGCATCTGGCATGGCGCACCAGAAATATTGGATTTTACCCCAATATTACCTTTATATACTAACTTTGATGAGTAAACTTGACCTTGAGGGGTAATCTTGACCTCAAATCATTAAAACAACACCAGAATCAGATTCTACGACCCAGAAACCCTCTAAAAAGTGGTATCATTTATGATTCTACGACTTTCCGTTTTTTTTCGGGTGGCAGCCATATTGGATTGCGCAATATGGCAGTACCATGGGGCGCCAATCTTGGCACCCATCTTAAAATGATTAAGTACGGTATGGACAACATCTGTGCCAAATTTGGCGAATTTGCGAGAATCTGAACCAAAATATCCCCGAGGCCCCCGACTATTGTGCACCACTAACTTTTTGCCCCCCAAAGCGCATAGGCCACGCCTACATCATTAAACCACACCCCCAATCCGACAGGCCCCGCTTTCAACCTGCCAAGCGTGTGCGTGCACGCGCGCCGTCAAGCGCTTGACCGGCGCGGCTAGAGGCTTCGCCGGCCGCCGTGGCAAGCGGGTAGAATTACTCGGGTCTCTCTTCATGACGAATAAGCCTTTCGCCTTTTACTAAAGACTTCCGTGGAGAGGGACGTTCATGAGTTATGGCTATTTTTGGAAGGCCTTGCCCATCGGACAAGGCCAGCTCAGCTGTTGAAGAAAATGACAGGGAGCACAGTGGTGCCCTTGGTTGTCTGAGTGCAAATAGGTGTGAGCGCTTTAACTAATAGTGCAGGGCAAGCGCATAGGCCACGCCCACATCATTAAAACACAGCCCCAATTGCCCGGCTCTCCACTCGGACCCAGGAAGCCTCGGGCCCCCACCGGGGTGCCAGGCCCGAAGCCAGCTAAACCCACGACCCGGCTCTCCATCCGAACCCGGGCACCCACTCTTAAGCAACCCCCCCGAACCTTCACAGTCTCATACCAGGTGCTGTAAGCTTTTCATTAACGCATCGGCTACTGCCATCTGCTGTATATGGGCCGTACCGGCCACCTCTGCCTTTGCTTACGGCCATACCACCCTGAACACGCCCGATCTCGTCCGATCTCGGAAGCTAAGCAGGGTCGGGCCTGGTTAGTACTTGGATGGGAGACCGCCTGGGAATACCAGGTGCTGTAAGCATTTTCATGCCGGCATACTGAATGAGCAACGGTCATTCATGAATGGCCATGCAAAACACTAGATCATTGTGCACCACTAACTTTTTGCCCCCCAAAGCGCATAGGCCACGCCTACATCATTAAACCACACCCCCAATCCGACAGGCCCCGCTTTCAACCTGCCAAGCGTGTGCGTGCACGCGCGCCGTCAAGCGCTTGACCGGCGCGGCTAGAGGCTTCGCCGGCCGCCGTGGCAAGCGGGTAGAATTACTCGGGTCTCTCTTCATGACGAATAAGCCTTTCGCCTTTTACTAAAGACTTCCGTGGAGAGGGACGTTCATGAGTTATGGCTATTTTTGGAAGGCCTTGCCCATCGGACAAGGCCAGCTCAGCTGTTGAAGAAAATGACAGGGAGCACAGTGGTGCCCTTGGTTGTCTGAGTGCAAATAGGTGTGAGCGCTTTAACTAATAGTGCAGGGCAAGCGCATAGGCCACGCCCACATCATTAAAACACAGCCCCAATTGCCCGGCTCTCCACTCGGACCCAGGAAGCCTCGGGCCCCCACCGGGGTGCCAGGCCCGAAGCCAGCTAAACCCACGACCCGGCTCTCCATCCGAACCCGGGCACCCACTCTTAAGCAACCCCCCCGAACCTTCACAGTCTCATACCAGGTGCTGTAAGCTTTTCATTAACGCATCGGCTACTGCCATCTGCTGTATATGGGCCGTACCGGCCACCTCTGCCTTTGCTTACGGCCATACCACCCTGAACACGCCCGATCTCGTCCGATCTCGGAAGCTAAGCAGGGTCGGGCCTGGTTAGTACTTGGATGGGAGACCGCCTGGGAATACCAGGTGCTGTAAGCATTTTCATGCCGGCATACTGAATGAGCAACGGTCATTCATGAATGGCCATGCAAAACACTAGATCATTGTGCACCACTAACTTTTTGCCCCCCAAAGCGCATAGGCCACGCCTACATCATTAAACCACACCCCCAATCCGACAGGCCCCGCTTTCAACCTGCCAAGCGTGTGCGTGCACGCGCGCCGTCAAGCGCTTGACCGGCGCGGCTAGAGGCTTCGCCGCCCGCCGTGGCAAGCGGGTAGAATTACTCGGGTCTCTCTTCATGACGAATAAGCCTTTCGCCTTTTACTAAAGACTTCCGTGGAGAGGGACGTTCATGAGTTATGGCTATTTTTGGAAGGCCTTGCCCATCGGACAAGGCCAGCTCAGCTGTTGAAGAAAATGACAGGGAGCACAGTGGTGCCCTTGGTTGTCTGAGTGCAAATAGGTGTGAGCGCTTTAACTAATAGTGCAGGGCAAGCGCATAGGCCACGCCCACATCATTAAAACACAGCCCCAATTGCCCGGCTCTCCACTCGGACCCAGGAAGCCTCGGGCCCCCACCGGGGTGCCAGGCCCGAAGCCAGCTAAACCCACGACCCGGCTCTCCATCCGAACCCGGGCACCCACTCTTAAGCAACCCCCCCGAACCTTCACAGTCTCATACCAGGTGCTGTAAGCTTTTCATTAACGCATCGGCTACTGCCATCTGCTGTATATGGGCCGTACCGGCCACCTCTGCCTTTGCTTACGGCCATACCACCCTGAACACGCCCGATCTCGTCCGATCTCGGAAGCTAAGCAGGGTCGGGCCTGGTTAGTACTTGGATGGGAGACCGCCTGGGAATACCAGGTGCTGTAAGCATTTTCATGCCGGCATACTGAATGAGCAACGGTCATTCATGAATGGCCATGCAAAACACTAGATCATTGTGCACCACTAACTTTTTGCCCCCCAAAGCGCATAGGCCACGCCTACATCATTAAACCACACCCCCAATCCGACAGGCCCCGCTTTCAACCTGCCAAGCGTGTGCGTGCACGCGCGCCGTCAAGCGCTTGACCGGCGCGGCTAGAGGCTTCGCCGCCCGCTGTGGCAAGCGGGTAGAATTACTCGGGTCTCTCTTCATGACGTATAAGCCTTTCGCCTTTTACTAAAGACTTCCGTGGAGAGGGACGTTCATGAGTTATGGCTATTTTTGGAAGGCCTTGCCCATCGGACAAGGCCAGCTCAGCTGTTGAAGAAAATGACAGGGAGCACAGTGGTGCCCTTGGTTGTCTGAGTGCAAATAGGTGTGAGCGATTTAACTAATAGTGCAGGGCAAGCGCATAGGCCACGCCCACATCATTAAAACACAGCCCCAATTGCCCGGCTCTCCACTCGGACCCAGGAAGCCTCGGGCCCCCACCGGGGTGCCAGGCCCGAAGCCAGCTAAACCCACGACCCGGCTCTCCATCCGAACCCGGGCACCCACTCTTAAGCAACCCCCCCGAACCTTCACAGTCTCATACCAGGTGCTGTAAGCTTTTCATTAACGCATCGGCTACTGCCATCTGCTGTATATGGGCCGTACCGGCCACCTCTGCCTTTGCTTACAGCCATACCACCCTGAACACGCCCGATCTCGTCCGATCTCGGAAGCTAAGCAGGGTCGGGCCTGGTTAGTACTTGGATGGGAGACCGCCTGGGAATACCAGGTGCTGTAAGCATTTTCATGCCGGCATACTGAATGAGCAACGGTCATTCATGAATGGCCTTGCAAAACACTAGATCATTGTGCACCACTAACTTTTTGCCCCCCAAAGCGCATAGGCCACACGTACATCATTAAACCACACCCCCAATCCGACAGGCCCCGCTTTCAACCTGCCAAGCGTGTGCGTGCACACGCGCCGTCAAGCGCTTGACCGGCGCGGCTAGAGGCTTCGCCGGCCGCCGTGGCAAGCGGGTAGAATTACTCGGGTCTCTCTTCATGACGTATAAGCCTTTCGCCTTTTAATAAAGACTTCCGTGGAGAGGGACGTTCATGAGTTATGGCTATTTTTGGAAGGCCTTGCCCATCGGACAAGGCCAGCTCAGCTGTTGAAGAAAATGACAGGGAGCACAGTGGTGCCCTTGGTTGTCTGAGTGCAAATAGGTGTGAGCGCTTTAACTAATAGTGCAGGGCAAGCGCATAGGCCACGCCCACATCATTAAAACACAGCCCCAATTGCCCGGCTCTCCACTCGGACCCAGGAAGCCTCGGGCCCCCACCGGGGTGCCAGGCCCGAAGCCAGCTAAACCCACGACCCGGCTCTCCATCCGAACCCGGGCACCCACTCTTAAGCAACCCCCCCGAACCTTCACAGTCTCATACCAGGTGCTGTAAGCTTTTCATTAACGCATCGGCTACTGCCATCTGCTGTATATGGGCCGTACCGGCCACCTCTGCCTTTGCTTACGGCCATACCACCCTGAACACGCCCGATCTCGTCCGATCTCGGAAGCTAAGCAGGGTCGGGCCTGGTTAGTACTTGGATGGGAGACCGCCTGGGAATACCAGGTGCTGTAAGCATTTTCATGCCGGCATACTGAATGAGCAACGGTCATTCATGAATGGCCATGCAAAACACTAGATCATTGTGCACCACTAACTTTTTGCCCCCCAAAGCGCATAGGCCACGCCTACATCATTAAACCACACCCCCAATCCGACAGGCCCCGCTTTCAACCTGCCAAGCGTGTGCGTGCACGCGCGCCGTCAAGCGCTTGACCGGCGCGGCTAGAGGCTTCGCCGGCCGCCGTGGCAAGCGGGTAGAATTACTCGGGTCTCTCTTCATGACGAATAAGCCTTTCGCCTTTTACTAAAGACTTCCGTGGAGAGGGACGTTCATGAGTTATGGCTATTTTTGGAAGGCCTTGCCCATCGGACAAGGCCAGCTCAGCTGTTGAAGAAAATGACAGGGAGCACAGTGGTGCCCTTGGTTGTCTGAGTGCAAATAGGTGTGAGCGATTTAACTAATAGTGCAGGGCAAGCGCATAGGCCACGCCCACATCATTAAAACACAGCCCCAATTGCCCGGCTCTCCACTCGGACCCAGGAAGCCTCGGGCCCCCACCGGGGTGCCAGGCCCGAAGCCAGCTAAACCCACGACCCGGCTCTCCATCCGAACCCGGGCACCCACTCTTAAGCAACCCCCCCGAACCTTCACAGTCTCATACCAGGTGCTGTAAGCTTTTCATTAACGCATCGGCTACTGCCATCTGCTGTATATGGGCCGTACCGGCCACCTCTGCCTTTGCTTACGGCCATACCACCCTGAACACGCCCGATCTCGTCCGATCTCGGAAGCTAAGCAGGGTCGGGCCTGGTTAGTACTTGGATGGGAGACCGCCTGGTAATACCAGGTGCTGTAAGCATTTTCATGCCGGCATACTGAATGAGCAACGGTCATTCATGAATGGCCATGCAAAACACTAGATCATTGTGCACCACTAACTTTTTGCCCCCCAAAGCGCATAGGCCACGCCTACATCATTAAACCACACCCCCAATCCGACAGGCCCCGCTTTCAACCTGCCAAGCGTGTGCGTGCACGCGCGCCGTCAAGCGCTTGACCGGCGCGGCT
>NC_139697.1:54173633-54296133 GCF_964188405.1 Protomyctophum parallelum
ACCACTAACCTTTTGCCCCCCAAAGCGCATAGGCCACGCCTACATCATTAAACCACACCCCCAATCCGACAGGCCCCGCTTTCAACCTGCCAAGCGTGTGCGTGCACGCGCGCCGTCAAGCGCTTGACCGGCGCGGCTAGAGGCTTCGCCGGCCGCCGTGGCAAGCGGGTAGAATTACTCGGGTCTCTCTTCATGACGAATAAGCCTTTCGCCTTTTACTAAAGACTTCCGTGCAGAGGGACGTTCATGAGTTATGGCTATTTTTGGAAGGCCTTGCCCATCGGACAAGGCCAGCTCAGCTGTTGAAGAAAATGACAGGGAGCACAGTGGTGCCCTTGGTTGTCTGAGTGCAAATAGATGTGAGCGCTTTAACTAATAGTGCAGGGCAAGCGCATAGGCCATGCCCACATCATTAAAACACAGC
Organism: Protomyctophum parallelum; assembly: GCF_964188405.1. Taxonomy (NCBI): domain Eukaryota; kingdom Metazoa; phylum Chordata; class Actinopteri; order Myctophiformes; family Myctophidae; genus Protomyctophum; species Protomyctophum parallelum. The sequence continues at coordinate 54,174,058 of NC_139697.1, forward strand.
CCCAATTGCCCGGCTCTCCACTCGGACCCAGGAAGCCTCGGGCCCCCACCGGGGTGCCAGGCCCGAAGCCAGCTAAACCCACGACCCGGCCCTCCATCCGAACCCGGGCACCCACTCTTAAGCAACCCCCCCGAACCTTCACAGTCTAATACCAGGTGCTGTAAGCTTTTCATTAACGCATCGGCTACTGCCATCTGCTGTATATGGGCCGTACCGGCCACCTCTGCCTTTGCTTACGGCCATACCACCCTGAACACGCCCGATCTCGTCTGATCTCGGAAGCTAAGCAGGGTCGGGCCTGGTTAGTACTTGGATGGGAGACCGCCTGGGAATACCAGGTGCTGTAAGCTTTTTCATGCCGGCATACTGAATGAGCAACGGTCATTCATGAATGGCCATGCAAAACACTAGATCATTGTGCACCACTAACTTTTTGCCCCCCAAAGCGCATAGGCCACGCCTACATCATTAAACCACACCCCCAATCCGACAGGCCCCGCTTTCAACCTGCCAAGCGTGTGCGTGCACGCGCGCCGTCAAGCGCTTGACCGGCGCGGCTAGAGGCTTCGCCGGCCGCCGTGGCAAGCGGGTAGAATTACTCGGGTCTCTCTTCATGACGAATAAGCCTTTCGCCTTTTACTAAAGACTTCCGTGGAGAGGGACGTTCATGAGTTATGGCTATTTTTGGAAGGCCTTGCCCATCGGACAAGGCCAGCTCAGCTGTTGAAGAAAATGACAGGGAGCACAGTGGTGCCCTTGGTTGTCTGAGTGCAAATAGGAGTGAGCGCTTTAACTAATAGTGCAGGGCAAGCGCATAGGCCACGCCCACATCATTAAAACACAGCCCCAATTGCCCGGCTCTCCACTCGGACCCAGGAAGCCTCGGGCCCCCACCGGGGTGCCAGGCCCGAAGCCAGCTAAACCCACGACCCGGCCCTCCATCCGAACCCGGGCACCCACTCTTAAGCAACCCCCCCGAACCTTCACAGTCTAATACCAGGTGCTGTAAGCTTTTCATTAACGCATCGGCTACTGCCATCTGCTGTATATGGGCCGTACCGGCCACCTCTGCCTTTGCTTACGGCCATACCACCCTGAACACGCCCGATCTCGTCCGATCTCGGAAGCTAAGCAGGGTCGGGCCTGGTTAGTACTTGGATGGGAGACAGCCTGGGAATACCAGGTGCTGTAAGCTTTTTCATGCCGGCATACTGAATGAGCAACGGTCATTCATGAATGGCCATGCAAAACACTAGATCATTGTGCACCACTAACTTTTTGCCCCCCAAAGCGCATAGGCCACGCCTACATCATTAAACCACACCCCCAATCCGACAGGCCCCGCTTTCAACCTGCCAAGCGTGTGCGTGCACGCGCGCCGTCAAGCGCTTGACCGGCGCGGCTAGAGGCTTCGCCGGCCGCCGTGGCAAGCGGGTAGAATTACTCGGGTCTCTCTTCATGACGAATAAGCCTTTCGCCTTTTACTAAAGACTTCCGTGGAGAGGGACGTTCATGAGTTATGGCTATTTTTGGAAGGCCTTGCCCATCGGACAAGGCCAGCTCAGCTGTTGAAGAAAATGACAGGGAGCACAGTGGTGCCCTTGGTTGTCTGAGTGCAAATAGGTGTGAGCGCTTTAACTAATAGTGCAGGGCAAGCGCATAGGCCACGCCCACATCATTAAAACACAGCCCCAATTGCCCGGCTCTCCACTCGGACCCAGGAAGCCTCGGGCCCCCACCGGGGTGCCAGGCCCGAAGCCAGCTAAACCCACGACCCGGCCCTCCATCCGAACCCGGGCACCCACTCTTAAGCAACCCCCCCGAACCTTCACAGTCTAATACCAGGTGCTGTAAGCTTTTCATTAACGCATCGGCTACTGCCATCTGCTGTATATGGGCCGTACCGGCCACCTCTGCCTTTGCTTACGGCCATACCACCCTGAACACGCCCGATCTCGTCTGATCTCGGAAGCTAAGCAGGGTCGGGCCTGGTTAGTACTTGGATGGGAGACCGCCTGGGAATACCAGGTGCTGTAAGCTTTTTCATGCCGGCATACTGAATGAGCAACGGTCATTCATGAATGGCCATGCAAAACACTAGATCATTGTGCACCACTAACTTTTTGCCCCCCAAAGCGCATAGGCCACGCCTACATCATTAAACCACACCCCCAATCCGACAGGCCCCGCTTTCAACCTGCCAAGCGTGTGCGTGCACGCGCGCCGTCAAGCGCTTGACCGGCGCGGCTAGAGGCTTCGCCGGCCGCCGTGGCAAGCGGGTAGAATTACTCGGGTCTCTCTTCATGAAGAATAAGCCTTTCGCCTTTTACTAAAGACTTCCGTGGAGAGGGACGTTCATGAGTTATGGCTATTTTTGGAAGGCCTTGCCCATCGGACAAGGCCAGCTCAGCTGTTGAAGAAAATGACAGGGAGCACAGTGGTGCCCTTGGTTGTCTGAGTGCAAATAGGAGTGAGCGCTTTAACTAATAGTGCAGGGCAAGCGCATAGGCCACGCCCACATCATTAAAACACAGCCCCAATTGCCCGGCTCTCCACTCGGACCCAGGAAGCCTCGGGCCCCCACCGGGGTGCCAGGCCCGAAGCCAGCTAAACCCACGACCCGGCCCTCCATCCGAACCCGGGCACCCACTCTTAAGCAACCCCCCCGAACCTTCACAGTCTAATACCAGGTGCTGTAAGCTTTTCATTAACGCATCGGCTACTGCCATCTGCTGTATATGGGCCGTACCGGCCACCTCTGCCTTTGCTTACGGCCATACCACCCTGAACACGCCCGATCTCGTCCGATCTCGGAAGCTAAGCAGGGTTGGGCCTGGTTAGTACTTTGATGGGAGACCGCCTGGGAATACCAGGTGCTGTAAGCTTTTTCATGCCGGCATACTGAATGAGCAACGGTCATTCATGAATGGCCATGCAAAACACTAGATCATTGTGCACCACTAACTTTTTGCCCCCCAAAGCGCATAGGCCACGCCTACATCATTAAACCACACCCCCAATCCGACAGGCCCCGCTTTCAACCTGCCAAGCGTGTGCGTGCACGCGCGCCGTCAAGCGCTTGACCGGCGCGGCTAGAGGCTTCGCCGGCCGCCGTGGCAAGTGGGTAGAATTACTCGGGTCTCTCTTCATGACGAATAAGCCTTTCGCCTTTTACTAAAGACTTCCGTGCAGAGGGACGTTCATGAGTTATGGCTATTTTTGGAAGGCCTTGCCCATCGGACAAGGCCAGCTCAGCTGTTGAAGAAAATGACAGGGAGCACAGTGGTGCCCTTGGTTGTCTGAGTGCAAATAGGAGTGAGCGCTTTAACTAATAGTGCAGGGCAAGCGCATAGGCCACGCCCACATCATTAAAACACAGCCCCAATTGCCCGGCTCTCCACTCGGACCCAGGAAGCCTCGGGCCCCCACCGGGGTGCCAGGCCCGAAGCCAGCTAAACCCACGACCCGGCCCTCCATCCGAACCCGGGCACCCACTCTTAAGCAACCCCCCCGAACCTTTACAGTCTAATACCAGGTGCTGTAAGCTTTTCATTAACGCATCGGCTACTGCCATCTGCTGTATATGGGCCGTACCGGCCACCTCTGCCTTTGCTTACGGCCATACCACCCTGAACACGCCCGATCTCGTCCGATCTCCGAAGCTAAGCAGGGTCGGGCCTGGTTAGTACTTGGATGGGAGACCGCCTGGGAATACCAGGTGCTGTAAGCTTTTTCATGCCGGCATACTGAATGAGCAACGGTCATTCATGAATGGCCATGCAAAACACTAGATCATTGTGCACCACTAACTTTTTGCCCCCCAAAGCGCATAGGCCACGCCTACATCATTAAACCACACCCCCAATCCGACAGGCCCCGCTTTCAACCTGCCAAGCGTGTGCGTGCACGCGCGCCGTCAAGCGCTTGACCGGCGCGGCTAGAGGCTTCGCCGGCCGCCGTGGCAAGCGGGTAGAATTACTCGGGTCTCTCTTCATGACGAATAAGCGTTTAGCCTTTTACTAAAGACTTCCGTGGAGAGGGACGTTCATGAGTTATGGCTATTTTTGGAAGGCCTTGCCCATCGGACAAGGCCAGATCAGCTGTTGAAGAAAATGACAGGGAGCACAGTGGTGCCCTTGGTTGTCTGAGTGCAAATAGGTGTGAGCGCTTTAACTAATAGTGCAGGGCAAGCGCATAGGCCACGCCCACATCATTAAAACACAGCCCCAATTGCCCGGCTCTCCACTCGGACCCAGGAAGCCTCGGGCCCCCACCGGGGTGCCAGGCCCGAAGCCAGCTAAACCCACGACCCGGCCCTCCATCCGAACCCGGGCACCCACTCTTAAGCAACCCCCCCGAACCTTCACAGTCTAATACCAGGTGCTGTAAGCTTTTCATTAACGCATCGGCTACTGCCATCTGCTGTATATGGGCCGTACCGGCCACCTCTGCCTTTGCTTACGGCCATACCACCCTGAACACGCCCGATCTCGTCCGATCTCGGAAGCTAAGCAGGGTCGGGCCTGGTTAGTACTTGGATGGGAGACCGCCTGGGAATACAAGGTGCTGTAAGCTTTTTCATGCCGGCATACTGAATGAGCAACGGTCATTCATGAATGGCCATGCAAAACACTAGATCATTGTGCACCACTAACTTTTTGCCCCCCAAAGCGCATAGGCCACGCCTACATCATTAAACCACACCCCCAATCCGACAGGCCCCGCTTTCAACCTGCCAAGCGTGTGCGTGCACGCGCGCCGTCAAGCGCTTGACCGGCGCGGCTAGAGGCTTCGCCGGCCGCCGTGGCAAGCGGGTAGAATTACTCGGGTCTCTCTTCATGACGAATAAGCCTTTCGCCTTTTACTAAAGACTTCCGTGGAGAGGGACGTTCATGAATTATGGCTATTTTTGGAAGGCCTTGCCCATCGGACAAGGCCAGCTCAGCTGTTGAAGAAAATGACAGGGAGCACAGTGGTTCCCTTGGTTGTCTGAGTGCAAATAGGTGTGAGCGCTTTAACTAATAGTGCAGGGCAAGCGCATAGGCCACGCCCACATCATTAAAACACAGCCCCAATTGCCCGGCTCTCCACTCGGACCCAGGAAGCCTCGGGCCCCCACCGGGGTGCCAGGCCCGAAGCCAGCTAAACCCACGACCCGGCCCTCCATCCGAACCCGGGCACCCACTCTTAAGCAACCCCCCCGAACCTTCACAGTCTAATACCAGGTGCTGTAAGCTTTTCATTAACGCATCGGCTACTGCCATCTGCTGTATATGGGCCGTACCGGCCACCTCTGCCTTTGCTTACGGCCATACCACCCTGAACACGCCCGATCTCGTCCGATCTCCGAAGCTAAGCAGGGTCGGGCCTGGTTAGTACTTGGATGGGAGACCGCCTGGGAATACCAGGTGCTGTAAGCATTTTCATGCCGGCATACTGAATGAGCAACGGTCATTCATGAATGGCCATGCAAAACACTAGATCATTGTGCACCACTAACTTTTTGCCCCCCAAAGCGCATAGGCCACGCCTACATCATTAAACCACACCCCCAATCCGACAGGCCCCGCTTTCAACCTGCCAAGCGTGTGCGTGCACGCGCGCCGTCAAGCGCTTGACCGGCGCGGCTAGAGGCTTCGCCGGCCGCCGTGGCAAGCTGGTAGAATTACTCGGGTCTCTCTTCATGACGAATAAGCCTTTCGCCTTTTACTAAAGACTTCCGTGGAGAGGGACGTTCATGAGTTATGGCTATTTTTGGAAGGCCTTGCCCATCGGACAAGGCCAGCTCAGCTGTTGAAGAAAATGACAGGGAGCACAGTGGTGCCCTTGGTTGTCTGAGTGCAAATAGGTGTGAGCGCTTTAACTAATAGTGCAGGGCAAGCGCATAGGCCACGCCCACATCATTAAAACACAGCCCCAATTGCCCGGCTCTCCACTCGGACCCAGGAAGCCTCGGGCCCCCACCGGGGTGCCAGGCCCGAAGCCAGCTAAACCCACGACCCGGCTCTCCATCCGAACCCGGGCACCCACTCTTAAGCAACCCCCCCGAACCTTCACAGTCTCATACCAGGTGCTGTAAGCTTTTCATTAACGCATCGGCTACTGCCATCTGCTGTATATGGGCCGTACCGGCCACCTCTGCCTTTGCTTACGGCCATACCACCCTGAACACGCCCGATCTCGTCCGATCTCGGAAGCTAAGCAGGGTCGGGCCTGGTTAGTACTTGGATGGGAGACCGCCTGGGAATACCAGGTGCTGTAAGCTTTTTCATGCCGGCATACTGAATGAGCAACGGTCATTCATGAATGGCCATGCAAAACACTAGATCATTGTGCACCACTAACTTTTTGCCCCCCAAAGCGCATAGGCCACGCCTACATCATTAAACCACACCCCCAATCCGACAGGCCCCGCTTTCAACCTGCCAAGCGTGTGCGTGCACGCGCGCCGTCAAGCGCTTGACCGGCGCGGCTAGAGGCTTCGCCGGCCGCCGTGGCAAGCGGGTAGAATTACTCGGGTCTCTCTTCATGACGAATAAGCGTTTAGCCTTTTACTAAAGACTTCCGTGGAGAGGGACGTTCATGAGTTATGGCTATTTTTGGAAGGCCTTGCCCATCGGACAAGGCCAGATCAGCTGTTGAAGAAAATGACAGGGAGCACAGTGGTGCCCTTGGTTGTCTGAGTGCAAATAGGTGTGAGCGCTTTAACTAATAGTGCAGGGCAAGCGCATAGGCCACGCCCACATCATTAAAACACAGCCCCAATTGCCCGGCTCTCCACTCGGACCCAGGAAGCCTCGGGCCCCCACCGGGGTGCCAGGCCCGAAGCCAGCTAAACCCACGACCCGGCCCTCCATCCGAACCCGGGCACCCACTCTTAAGCAACCCCCCCGAACCTTCACAGTCTAATACCAGGTGCTGTAAGCTTTTCATTAACGCATCGGCTACTGCCATCTGCTGTATATGGGCCGTACCGGCCACCTCTGCCTTTGCTTACGGCCATACCACCCTGAACACGCCCGATCTCGTCCGATCTCGGAAGCTAAGCAGGGTCGGGCCTGGTTAGTACTTGGATGGGAGACCGCCTGGGAATACAAGGTGCTGTAAGCTTTTTCATGCCGGCATACTGAATGAGCAACGGTCATTCATGAATGGCCATGCAAAACACTAGATCATTGTGCACCACTAACTTTTTGCCCCCCAAAGCGCATAGGCCACGCCTACATCATTAAACCACACCCCCAATCCGACAGGCCCCGCTTTCAACCTGCCAAGCGTGTGCGTGCACGCGCGCCGTCAAGCGCTTGACCGGCGCGGCTAGAGGCTTCGCCGGCCGCCGTGGCAAGCGGGTAGAATTACTCGGGTCTCTCTTCATGACGAATAAGCCTTTCGCCTTTTACTAAAGACTTCCGTGGAGAGGGACGTTCATGAATTATGGCTATTTTTGGAAGGCCTTGCCCATCGGACAAGGCCAGCTCAGCTGTTGAAGAAAATGACAGGGAGCACAGTGGTGCCCTTGGTTGTCTGAGTGCAAATAGGTGTGAGCGCTTTAACTAATAGTGCAGGGCAAGCGCATAGGCCACGCCCACATCATTAAAACACAGCCCCAATTGCCCGGCTCTCCACTCGGACCCAGGAAGCCTCGGGCCCCCACCGGGGTGCCAGGCCCGAAGCCAGCTAAACCCACGACCCGGCCCTCCATCCGAACCCGGGCACCCACTCTTAAGCAACCCCCCCGAACCTTCACAGTCTAATACCAGGTGCTGTAAGCTTTTCATTAACGCATCGGCTACTGCCATCTGCTGTATATGGGCCGTACCGGCCACCTCTGCCTTTGCTTACGGCCATACCACCCTGAACACGCCCGATCTCGTCCGATCTCGGAAGCTAAGCAGGGTCGGGCCTGGTTAGTACTTGGATGGGAGACCGCCTGGGAATACCAGGTGCTGTAAGCATTTTCATGCCGGCATACTGAATGAGCAACGGTCATTCATGAATGGCCATGCAAAACACTAGATCATTGTGCACCACTAACTTTTTGCCCCCCAAAGCGCATAGGCCACGCCTACATCATTAAACCACACCCCCAATCCGACAGGCCCCGCTTTCAACCTGCCAAGCGTGTGCGTGCACGCGCGCCGTCAAGCGCTTGACCGGCGCGGCTAGAGGCTTCGCCGGCCGCCGTGGCAAGCGGGTAGAATTACTCGGGTCTCTCTTCATGACGAATAAGCCTTTCGCCTTTTACTAAAGACTTCCGTGCAGAGGGACGTTCATGAGTTATGGCTATTTTTGGAAGGCCTTGCCCATCGGACAAGGCCAGCTCAGCTGTTGAAGAAAATGACAGGGAGCACAGTGGTGCCCTTGGTTGTCTGAGTGCAAATAGGAGTGAGCGCTTTAACTAATAGTGCAGGGCAAGCGCATAGGCCACGCCCACATCATTAAAACACAGCCCCAATTGCCCGGCTCTCCACTCGGACCCAGGAAGCCTCGGGCCCCCACCGGGGTGCCAGGCCCGAAGCCAGCTAAACCCACAACCCGGCCCTCCATCCGAACCCGGGCACCCACTCTTAAGCAACCCCCCCGAACCTTCACAGTCTAATACCAGGTGCTGTAAGCTTTTCATTAACGCATCGGCTACTGCCATCTGCTGTATATGGGCCGTACCGGCCACCTCTGCCTTTGCTTACGGCCATACCACCCTGAACACGCCCGATCTCGTCCGATCTCGGAAGCTAAGCAGGGTCGGGCCTGGTTAGTACTTGGATGGGAGACCGCCTGGGAATACCAGGTGCTGTAAGCTTTTTCATGCCGGCATACTGAATGAGCAACGGTCATTCATGAATGGCCATGCAAAACACTAGATCATTGTGCACCACTAACTTTTTGCCCCCCAAAGCGCATAGGCCACGCCTACATCATTAAACCACACCCCCAATCCGACAGGCCCCGCTTTCAACCTGCCAAGCGTGTGCGTGCACGCGCGCCGTCAAGCGCTTGACCGGCGCGGCTAGAGGCTTCGCCGGCCGCCGTGGCAAGCGGGTAGAATTACTCGGGTCTCTCTTCATGACGAATAAGCCTTTCGCCTTTTACTAAAGACTTCCGTGGAGAGGGACGTTCATGAGTTATGGCTATTTTTGGAAGGCCTTGCCCATCGGACAAGGCCAGCTCAGCTGTTGAAGAAAATGACAGGGAGCACAGTGGTGCCCTTGGTTGTCTGAGTGCAAATAGGTGTGAGCGCTTTAACTAATAGTGCAGGGCAAGCGCATAGGCCACGCCCACATCATTAAAACACAGCCCCAATTGCCCGGCTCTCCACTCGGACCCAGGAAGCCTCGGGCCCCCACCAGGGTGCCAGGCCCGAAGCCAGCTAAACCCACGACCCGGCCCTCCATCCGAACCCGGGCACCCACTCTTAAGCAACCCCCCCGAACCTTCACAGTCTAATACCAGGTGCTGTAAGCTTTTCATTAACGCATCGGCTACTGCCATCTGCTGTATATGGGCCGTACCGGCCACCTCTGCCTTTGCTTACGGCCATACCACCCTGAACACGCCCGATCTCGTCCGATCTCGGAAGCTAAGCAGGGTCGGGCCTGGTTAGTACTTGGATGGGAGACCGCCTGGGAATACCAGGTGCTGTAAGCTTTTTCATGCCGGCATACTGAATGAGCAACGGTCATTCATGAATGGCCATGCAAAACACTAGATCATTGTGCACCACTAACTTTTTGCCCCCCAAAGCGCATAGGCCACGCCTACATCATTAAACCACACCCCCAATCCGACAGGCCCCGCTTTCAACCTGCCAAGCGTGTGCGTGCACGCGCGCCGTCAAGCGCTTGACCGGCGCGGCTAGAGGCTTCGCCGGCCGCCGTGGCAAGCGGGTAGAATTACTCGGGTCTCTCTTCATGACGAATAAGACTTTCGCCTTTTACTAAAGACTTCCGTGGAGAGGGACGTTCATGAGTTATGGCTATTTTTGGAAGGCCTTGCCCATCGGACAAGGCCAGCTCAGCTGTTGAAGAAAATGACAGGGAGCACAGTGGTGCCCTTGGTTGTCTGAGTGCAAATAGGTGTGAGAGCTTTAACTAATAGTGCAGGGCAAGCGCATAGGCCACGCCCACATCATTAAAACACAGCCCCAATTGCCCGGCTCTCCACTCGGACCCAGGAAGCCTCGGGCCCCCACCGGGGTGCCAGGCCCGAAGCCAGCTAAACCCACGACCCGGCCCTCCATCCGGACCCGGGCACCCACTCTTAAGCAACCCCCCCGAACCTTCACAGTCTAATACCAGGTGCTTTAAGCTTTTCATTAACGCATCGGCTACTGCCATCTGCTGTATATGGGCCGTACCGGCCACCTCTGCCTTTGCTTACGGCCATACCACCCTGAACACGCCCGATCTCGTCCGATCTCGGAAGCTAAGCAGGGTCGGGCCTGGTTAGTACTTGGATGGGAGACCGCCTGGGAATACCAGGTGCTGTAAGCTTTTTCATGCCGGCACACTGAATGAGCAACGGTCATTCATGAATGGCCATGCAAAACACTAGATCATTGTGCACCACTAACTTTTTGCCCCCCAAAGCGCATAGGCCACGCCTACATCATTAAACCACACCCCCAATCCGACAGGCCCCGCTTTCAACCTGCCAAGCGTGTGCGTGCACGCGCGCCGTCAAGCGCTTGACCGGCGCGGCTAGAGGCTTCGCCGGCCGCCGTGGCAAGCGGGTAGAATTACTCGGGTCTCTCTTCATGACGAATAAGCCTTTCGCCTTTTACTAAAGACTTCCGTGCAGAGGGACGTTCATGAGTTATGGCTATTTTTGGAAGGCCTTGCCCATCGGACAAGGCCAGCTCAGCTGTTGAAGAAAATGACAGGGAGCACAGTGGTGCCCTTGGTTGTCTGAGTGCAAATAGGAGTGAGCGCTTTAACTAATAGTGCAGGGCAAGCGCATAGGCCACGCCCACATCATTAAAACACAGCCCCAATTGCCCGGCTCTCCACTCGGACCCAGGAAGCCTCGGGCCCCCACCGGGGTGCCAGGCCCGAAGCCAGCTAAACCCACAACCCGGCCCTCCATCCGAACCCGGGCACCCACTCTTAAGCAACCCCCCCGAACCTTCACAGTCTAATACCAGGTGCTGTAAGCTTTTCATTAACGCATCGGCTACTGCCATCTGCTGTATATGGGCCGTACCGGCCACCTCTGCCTTTGCTTACGGCCATACCACCCTGAACACGCCCGATCTCGTCCGATCTCGGAAGCTAAGCAGGGTCGGGCCTGGTTAGTACTTGGATGGGAGACCGCCTGGGAATACCAGGTGCTGTAAGCTTTTTCATGCCGGCATACTGAATGAGCAACGGTCATTCATGAATGGCCATGCAAAACACTAGATCATTGTGCACCACTAACTTTTTGCCCCCCAAAGCGCATAGGCCACGCCTACATCATTAAACCACACCCCCAATCCGACAGGCCCCGCTTTCAACCTGCCAAGCGTGTGCGTGCACGCGCGCCGTCAAGCGCTTGACCGGCGCGGCTAGAGGCTTCGCCGGCCGCCGTGGCAAGCGGGTAGAATTACTCGGGTCTCTCTTCATGACGAATAAGACTTTCGCCTTTTACTAAAGACTTCCGTGGAGAGGGACGTTCATGAGTTATGGCTATTTTTGGAAGGCCTTGCCCATCGGACAAGGCCAGCTCAGCTGTTGAAGAAAATGACAGGGAGCACAGTGGTGCCCTTGGTTGTCTGAGTGCAAATAGGTGTGAGAGCTTTAACTAATAGTGCAGGGCAAGCGCATAGGCCACGCCCACATCATTAAAACACAGCCCCAATTGCCCGGCTCTCCACTCGGACCCAGGAAGCCTCGGGCCCCCACCGGGGTGCCAGGCCCGAAGCCAGCTAAACCCACGACCCGGCCCTCCATCCGGACCCGGGCACCCACTCTTAAGCAACCCCCCCGAACCTTCACAGTCTAATACCAGGTGCTTTAAGCTTTTCATTAACGCATCGGCTACTGCCATCTGCTGTATATGGGCCGTACCGGCCACCTCTGCCTTTGCTTACGGCCATACCACCCTGAACACGCCCGATCTCGTCCGATCTCGGAAGCTAAGCAGGGTCGGGCCTGGTTAGTACTTGGATGGGAGACCGCCTGGGAATACCAGGTGCTGTAAGCTTTTTCATGCCGGCACACTGAATGAGCAACGGTCATTCATGAATGTCCATGCAAAACACTAGATCATTGTGCACCACTAACTTTTTGCCCCCCAAAGCGCATAGGCCACGCCTACATCATTAAACCACACCCCCAATCCGACAGGCCCCGCTTTCAACCTGCCAAGCGTGTGCGTGCACGCGCGCCGTCAAGCGCTTGACCGGCGCGGCTAGAGGCTTCGCCGGCCGCCGTGGCAAGCGGGTAGAATTACTCGGGTCTCTCTTCATGACGAATAAGCCTTTCGCCTTTTACTAAAGACTTCCGTGGAGAGGGACGTTCATGAGTTATGGCTATTTTTGGAAGGCCTTGCCCATCGGACAAGGCCAGCTCAGCTGTTGAAGAAAATGACAGGGAGCACAGTGGTGCCCTTGGTTGTCTGAGTGCAAATAGGTGTGAGCGCTTTAACTAATAGTGCAGGGCAAGCGCATAGGCCACGCCCACATCATTAAAACACAGCCCCAATTGCCCGGCTCTCCACTCGGACCCAGGAAGCCTCGGGCCCCCACCAGGGTGCCAGGCCCGAAGCCAGCTAAACCCACGACCCGGCCCTCCATCCGAACCCGGGCACCCACTCTTAAGCAACCCCCCCGAACCTTCACAGTCTAATACCAGGTGCTGTAAGCTTTTCATTAACGCATCGGCTACTGCCATCTGCTGTATATGGGCCGTACCGGCCACCTCTGCCTTTGCTTACGGCCATACCACCCTGAACACGCCCGATCTCGTCCGATCTCGGAAGCTAAGCAGGGTCGGGCCTGGTTAGTACTTGGATGGGAGACCGCCTGGGAATACCAGGTGCTGTAAGCTTTTTCATGCCGGCATACTGAATGAGCAACGGTCATTCATGAATGGCCATGCAAAACACTAGATCATTGTGCACCACTAACTTTTTGCCCCCCAAAGCGCATAGGCCACGCCTACATCATTAAACCACACCCCCAATCCGACAGGCCCCGCTTTCAACCTGCCAAGCGTGTGCGTGCACGCGCGCCGTCAAGCGCTTGACCGGCGCGGCTAGAGGCTTCGCCGGCCGCCGTGGCAAGCGGGTAGAATTACTCGGGTCTCTCTTCATGACGAATAAGCCTTTCGCCTTTTACTAAAGACTTCCGTGGAGAGGGACGTTCATGAGTTATGGCTATTTTTGGAAGGCCTTGCCCATCGGACAAGGCCAGCTCAGCTGTTGAAGAAAATGACAGGGAGCACAGTGGTGCCCTTGGTTGTCTGAGTGCAAATAGGTGTGAGCGCTTTAACTAATAGTGCAGGGCAAGCGCATAGGCCACGCCCACATCATTAAAACACAGCCCCAATTGCCCGGCTCTCCACTCGGACCCAGGAAGCCTCGGGCCCCCACCGGGGTGCCAGGCCCGAAGCCAGCTAAACCCACGACCCGGCCCTCCATCCGGACCCGGGCACCCACTCTTAAGCAACCCCCCCGAACCTTCACAGTCTAATACCAGGTGCTTTAAGCTTTTCATTAACGCATCGGCTACTGCCATCTGCTGTATATGGGCCGTACCGGCCACCTCTGCCTTTGCTTACGGCCATACCACCCTGAACACGCCCGATCTCGTCCGATCTCGGAAGCTAAGCAGGGTCGGGCCTGGTTAGTACTTGGATGGGAGACCACCTGGGAATACCAGGTGCTGTAAGCTTTTTCATGCCGGCATACTGAATGAGCAAAGGTCATTCATGAATGGCCATGCAAAACACTAGATCATTGTGCACCACTAACTTTTTGCCCCCCAAAGCGCATAGGCCACGCCTACATCATTAAACCACACCCCCAATCCGACAGGCCCCGCTTTCAACCTGCCAAGCGTGTGCGTGCACGCGCGCCGTCAAGCGCTTGACCGGCGCGGCTAGAGGCTTCGCCGGCCGCCGTGGCAAGCGGGTAGAATTACTCGGGTCTCTCTTCATGACGAATAAGCCTTTCGCCTTTTACTGAAGACTTCCGTGGAGAGGGACGTTCATGAGTTATGGCTATTTTTGGAAGGCCTTGCCCATCGGACAAGGCCAGCTCAGCTGTTGAAGAAAATGACAGGGAGCACAGTGGTGCCCTTGGTTGTCTGAGTGCAAATAGGTGTGAGCGCTTTAACTAATAGTGCAGGGCAAGCGCATAGGCCACGCCCACATCATTAAAACACAGCCCCAATTGCCCGGCTCTCCACTCGGACCCAGGAAGCCTCGGGCCCCCACCAGGGTGCCAGGCCCGAAGCCAGCTAAACCCACGACCCGGCCCTCCATCCGAACCCGGGCACCCACTCTTAAGCAACCCCCCCGAACCTTCACAGTCTAATACCAGGTGCTGTAAGCTTTTCATTAACGCATCGGCTACTGCCATCTGCTGTATATGGGCCGCACCGGCCACCTCTGCCTTTGCTTACGGCCATACCACCCTGAACACGCCCGATCTCGTCCGATCTCGGAAGCTAAGCAGGGTCGGGCCTGGTTAGTACTTGGATGGGAGACCGCCTGGGAATACCAGGTGCTGTAAGCTTTTTCATGCCGGCATACTGAATGAGCAACGGTCATTCATGAATGGCCATGCAAAACACTAGATCATTGTGCACCACTAACTTTTTGCCCCCCAAAGCGCATAGGCCACGCCTACATCATTAAACCACACCCCCAATCCGACAGGCCCCGCTTTCAACCTGCCAAGCGTGTGCGTGCACGCGCGCCGTCAAGCGCTTGACCGGCGCGGCTAGAGGCTTCGCCGGCCGCCGTGGCAAGCGGGTAGAATTACTCGGGTCTCTCTTCATGACGAATAAGCCTTTCGCCTTTTACTAAAGACTTCCGTGCAGAGGGACGTTCATGAGTTATGGCTATTTTTGGAAGGCCTTGCCCATCGGACAAGGCCAGCTCAGCTGTTGAAGAAAATGACAGGGAGCACAGTGGTGCCCTTGGTTGTCTGAGTGCAAATAGGAGTGAGCGCTTTAACTAATAGTGCAGGGCAAGCGCATAGGCCACGCCCACATCATTAAAACACAGCCCCAATTGCCCGGCTCTCCACTCGGACCCAGGAAGCCTCGGGCCCCCACCGGGGTGCCAGGCCCGAAGCCAGCTAAACCCACGACCCGGCCCTCCATCCGAACCCGGGCACCCACTCTTAAGCAACCCCCCCGAACCTTCACAGTCTAATACCAGGTGCTGTAAGCTTTTCATTAACGCATCGGCTACTGCCATCTGCTGTATATGGGCCGTACCGGCCACCTCTGCCTTTGCTCACGGCCATACCACCGTGAACATGCCCGATCTCGTCCGATCTCCGAAGCTAAGCAGGGTCGGGCCTGGTTAGTACTTGGATGGGAGACCGCCTGGGAATACCAGGTGCTGTAAGCTTTTTCATGCCGGCATACTGAATGAGCAACGGTCATTCATGAATGGCCATGCAAAACACTAGATCATTGTGCACCACTAACTTTTTGCCCCCCAAAGCGCATAGGCCACGCCTACATCATTAAACCACACCCCCAATCCGACAGGCCCCGCTTTCAACCTGCCAAGCGTGTGCGTGCACGCGCGCCGTCAAGCGCTTGACCGGCGCGGCTAGAGGCTTCGCCGGCCGCCGTGGCAAGCGGGTAGAATTACTCGGGTCTCTCTTCATGACGAATAAGCCTTTCGCCTTTTACTAAAGACTTCCGTGGAGAGGGACGTTCATGAGTTATGGCTATTTTTGGAAGGCCTTGCCCATCGGACAAGGCCAGATCAGCTGTTGAAGAAAATGACAGGGAGCACAGTGGTGCCCTTGGTTGTCTGAGTGCAAATAGGTGTGAGCGCTTTAACTAATAGTGCAGGGCAAGCGCATAGGCCACGCCCACATCATTAAAACACAGCCCCAATTGCCCGGCTCTCCACTCGGACCCAGGAAGCCTCGGGCCCCCACCGGGGTGCCAGGCCCGAAGCCAGCTAAACCCACGACCCGGCCCTCCATCCGAACCCGGGCACCCACTCTTAAGCAACCCCCCCGAACCTTCACAGTCTAATACCAGGTGCTGTAAGCTTTTCATTAACGCATCGGCTACTGCCATCTGCTGTATATGGGCCGTACCGGCCACCTCTGCCTTTGCTTACGGCCATACCACCCTGAACACGCCCGATCTCGTCCGATCTCGGAAGCTAAGCAGGGTCGGGCCTGGTTAGTACTTGGATGGGAGACCGCCTGGGAATACCAGGTGCTGTAAGCTTTTTCATGCCGGCATACTGAATGAGCAACGGTCATTCATGATTGGCCATGCAAAACACTAGATCATTGTGCACCACTAACTTTTTGCCCCCCAAAGCGCATAGGCCACGCCTACATCATTAAACCACACCCCCAATCCGACAGGCCCCGCTTTCAACCTGCCAAGCGTGTGCGTGCACGCGCGCCGTCAAGCGCTTGACCGGCGCGGCTAGAGGCTTCGCCGGCCGCCGTGGCAAGCAGGTAGAATTACTCGGGTCTCTCTTCATGACGAATAAGCCTTTCGCCTTTTACTAAAGACTTCCGTGGAGAGGGACGTTCATGAGTTATGGCTATTTTTGGAAGGCCTTGCCCATCGGACAAGGCCAGCTCAGCTGTTGAAGAAAATGACAGGGAGCACAGTGGTGCCCTTGGTTGTCTGAGTGCAAATAGGTGTGAGCGCTTTAACTAATAGTGCAGGGCAAGCGCATAGGCCACGCCCACATCATTAAAACACAGCCCCAATTGCCCGGCTCTCCACTCGGACCCAGGAAGCCTCGGGCCCCCACCAGGGTGCCAGGCCCGAAGCCAGCTAAACCCACGACCCGGCCCTCCATCCGAACCCGGGCACCCACTCTTAAGCAACCCCCCCGAACCTTCACAGTCTAATACCAGGTGCTGTAAGCTTTTCATTAACGCATCGGCTACTGCCATCTGCTGTATGGGCCGTACCGGCCACCTCTGCCTTTGCTTACGGCCATACCACCCTGAACACGCCCGATCTCGTCCGATCTCGGAAGCTAAGCAGGGTCGGGCCTGGTTAGTACTTGGATGGGAGACCGCCTGGGAATACCAGGTGCTGTAAGCTTTTTCATGCCGGCATACTGAATGAGCAACGGTCATTCATGAATGGCCATGCAAAACACTAGATCATTGTGCACCACTAACTTTTTGCCCCCCAAAGCGCATAGGCCACGCCTACATCATTAAACCACACCCCCAATCCGACAGGCCCCGCTTTCAACCTGCCAAGCGTGTGCGTGCACGCGCGCCGTCAAGCGCTTGACCGGCGCGGCTAGAGGCTTCGCCGGCCGCCGTGGCAAGCGGGTAGAATTACTCGGGTCTCTCTTCATGACGAATAAGCCTTTCGCCTTTTACTAAAGACTTCCGTGGAGAGGGACGTTCATGAGTTATGGCTATTTTTGGAAGGCCTTGCCCATCGGACAAGGCCAGCTCAGCTGTTGAAGAAAATGACAGGGAGCACAGTGGTGCCCTTGGTTGTCTGAGTGCAAATAGGTGTGAGCGCTTTAACTAATAGTGCAGGGCAAGCGCATAGGCCACGCCCACATCATTAAAACACAGCCCCAATTGCCCGGCTCTCCACTCGGACCCAGGAAGCCTCGGGCCCCCACCGGGGTGCCAGGCCCGAAGCCAGCTAAACCCACGACCCGGCCCTCCATCCGAACCCGGGCACCCACTCTTAAGCAACCCCCCCGAACCTTCACAGTCTAATACCAGGTGCTGTAAGCTTTTCATTAACGCATTGGCTACTGCCATCTGCTGTATATGGGCCGTACCGGCCACCTCTGCCTTTGCTTACGGCCATACCACCCTGAACACGCCCGATCTCGTCCGATCTCGGAAGCTAAGCAGGGTTGGGCCTGGTTAGTACTTGGATGGGAGACCGCCTGGGAATACCAGGTGCTGTAAGCTTTTTCATGCCGGCATACTGAATGAGCAAAGGTCATTCATGAATGGCCATGCAAAACACTAGATCATTGTGCACCACTAACTTTTTGCCCCCCAAAGCGCATAGGCCACGCCTACATCATTAAACCACACCCCCAATCCGACAGGCCCCGCTTTCAACCTGCCAAGCGTGTGCGTGCACGCGCGCCGTCAAGCGCTTGACCGGCGCGGCTAGAGGCTTCGCCGGCCGCCGTGGCAAGCGGGTAGAATTACTCGGGTCTCTCTTCATGACGAATAAGCCTTTCGCCTTTTACTGAAGACTTCCGTGGAGAGGGACGTTCATGAGTTATGGCTATTTTTGGAAGGCCTTGCCCATCGGACAAGGCCAGCTCAGCTGTTGAAGAAAATGACAGGGAGCACAGTGGTGCCCTTGGTTGTCTGAGTGCAAATAGGTGTGAGCGCTTTAACTAATAGTGCAGGGCAAGCGCATAGGCCACGCCCACATCATTAAAACACAGCCCCAATTGCCCGGCTCTCCACTCGGACCCAGGAAGCCTCGGGCCCCCACCAGGGTGCCAGGCCCGAAGCCAGCTAAACCCACGACCCGGCCCTCCATCCGAACCCGGGCACCCACTCTTAAGCAACCCCCCCGAACCTTCACAGTCTAATACCAGGTGCTGTAAGCTTTTCATTAACGCATCGGCTACTGCCATCTGCTGTATATGGGCCGCACCGGCCACCTCTGCCTTTGCTTACGGCCATACCACCCTGAACACGCCCGATCTCGTCCGATCTCGGAAGCTAAGCAGGGTCGGGCCTGGTTAGTACTTGGATGGGAGACCGCCTGGGAATACCAGGTGCTGTAAGCTTTTTCATGCCGGCATACTGAATGAGCAACGGTCATTCATGAATGGCCATGCAAAACACTAGATCATTGTGCACCACTAACTTTTTGCCCCCCAAAGCGCATAGGCCACGCCTACATCATTAAACCACACCCCCAATCCGACAGGCCCCGCTTTCAACCTGCCAAGCGTGTGCGTGCACGCGCGCCGTCAAGCGCTTGACCGGCGCGGCTAGAGGCTTCGCCGGCCGCCGTGGCAAGCGGGTAGAATTACTCGGGTCTCTCTTCATGACGAATAAGCCTTTCGCCTTTTACTAAAGACTTCCGTGGAGAGGGACGTTCATGAGTTATGGCTATTTTTGGAAGGCCTTGCCCATCGGACAAGGCCAGCTCAGCTGTTGAAGAAAATGACAGGGAGCACAGTGGTGCCCTTGGTTTTCTGAGTGCAAATAGGTGTGAGCGCTTTAACTAATAGTGCAGGGCAAGCGCATAGGCCACGCCCACATCATTAAAACACAGCCCCAATTGCCCGGCTCTCCACTCGGACCCAGGAAGCCTCGGGCCCCCACCGGGGTGCCAGGCCCGAAGCCAGCTAAACCCACGACCCGGCCCTCCATCCGGACCCGGGCACCCACTCTTAAGCAACCCCCCCGAACCTTCACAGTCTAATACCAGGTGCTTTAAGCTTTTCATTAACGCATCGGCTACTGCCATCTGCTGTATATGGGCCGTACCGGCCACCTCTGCCTTTGCTTACGGCCATACCACCCTGAACACGCCCGATCTCGTCCGATCTCGGAAGCTAAGCAGGGTCGGGCCTGGTTAGTACTTGGATGGGAGACCGCCTGGGAATACCAGGTGCTGTAAGCTTTTTCATGCCGGCACACTGAATGAGCAACGGTCATTCATGAATGGCCATGCAAAACACTAGATCATTGTGCACCACTAACTTTTTGCCCCCCAAAGCGCATAGGCCACGCCTACATCATTAAACCACACCCCCAATCCGACAGGCCCCGCTTTCAACCTGCCAAGCGTGTGCGTGCACGCGCGCCATCAAGCGCTTGACCGGCGCGGCTAGAGGCTTCGCCGGCCGCCGTGGCAAGCGGGTAGAATTACTCGGGTCTCTCTTCATTACGAATAAGCCTTTCGCCTTTTACTAAAGACTTCCGTGGAGAGGGACGTTCATGAGTTATGGCTATTTTTGGAAGGCCTTGCCCATCGGACAAGGCCAGCTCAGCTGTTGAAGAAAATGACAGGGAGCACAGTGGTGCCCTTGGTTGTCTGAGTGCAAATAGGTGTGAGCGCTTTAACTAATAGTGCAGGGCAAGCGCATAGGCCACGCCCACATCATTAAAACACAGCCCCAATTGCCCGGCTCTCCACTCGGACCCAGGAAGCCTCGGGCCCCCACCGGGGTGCCAGGCCCGAAGCCAGCTAAACCCACGACCCGGCCCTCCATCCGAACCCGGGCACCCACTCTTAAGCAACCCCCCCGAACCTTCACAGTCTAATACCAGGTGCTTTAAGCTTTTCATTAACGCATCGGCTACTGCCATCTGCTGTATATGGGCCGTACCGGCCACCTCTGCCTTTGCTTACGGCCATACCACCCTGAACACGCCCGATCTCGTCCGATCTCGGAAGCTAAGCAGGGTCGGGCCTGGTTAGTACTTGGATGGGAGACCGCCTGGGAATACCAGGTGCTGTAAGCATTTTCATGCCGGCATACTGAATGAGCAACGGTCATTCATGAATGGCCATGCAAAACACTAGATCATTGTGCACCACTAACTTTTTGCCCCCCAAAGCGCATAGGCCACGCCTACATCATTAAACCACACCCCCAATCCGACAGGCCCCGCTTTCAACCTGCCAAGCGTGTGCGTGCACGCGCGCCATCAAGCGCTTGACCGGCGCGGCTAGAGGCTTCGCCGGCCGCCGTGGCAAGCGGGTAGAATTACTCGGGTCTCTCTTCATGACGAATAAGCCTTTCGCCTTTTACTAAAGACTTCCGTGGAGAGGGACGTTCATGAGTTATGGCTATTTTTGGAAGGCCTTGCCCATCGGACAAGGCCAGCTCAGCTGTTGAAGAAAATGACAGGGAGCACAGTGGTGCCCTTGGTTGTCTGAGTGCAAATAGGTGTGAGCGCTTTAACTAATAGTGCAGGGCAAGCGCATAGGCCACGCCCACATCATTAAAACACAGCCCCAATTGCCCGGCTCTCCACTCGGACCCAGGAAGCCTCGGGCCCCCACCGGGGTGCCAGGCCCGAAGCCAGCTAAACCCACGACCCGGCCCTCCATCCGAACCCGGGCACCCACTCTTAAGCAACCCCCCCGAACCTTCACAGTCTAATACCAGGTGCTTTAAGCTTTTCATTAACGCATCGGCTACTGCCATCTGCTGTATATGGGCCGTACCGGCCACCTCTGCCTTTGCTTACGGCCATACCACCCTGAACACGCCCGATCTCGTCCGATCTCGGAAGCTAAGCAGGGTCGGGCCTGGTTAGTACTTGGATGGGAGACCGCCTGGGAATACCAGGTGCTGTAAGCATTTTCATGCCGGCATACTGAATGAGCAACGGTCATTCATGAATGGCCATGCAAAACACTAGATCATTGTGCACCACTAACTTTTTGCCCCCCAAAGCGCATAGGCCACGCCTACATCATTAAACCACACCCCCAATCCGACAGGCCCCGCTTTCAACCTGCCAAGCGTGTGCGTGCACGCGCGCCGTCAAGCGCTTGACCGGCGCAGCTAGAGGCTTCGCCGGCCGCCGTGGCAAGCGGGTAGAATTACTCGGGTCTCTCTTCATGACGAATAAGCCTTTCGCCTTTTACTAAAGACTTCCGTGCAGAGGGACGTTCATGAGTTATGGCTATTTTTGGAAGGCCTTGCCCATCGGACAAGGCCAGCTCAGCTGTTGAAGAAAATGACAGGGAGCACAGTGGTGCCCTTGGTTGTCTGAGTGCAAATAGGAGTGAGCGCTTTAACTAATAGTGCAGGGCAAGCGCATAGGCCACGCCCACATCATTAAAACACAGCCCCAATTGCCCGGCTCTCCACTCGGACCCAGGAAGCCTCGGGCCCCCACCGGGGTGCCAGGCCCGAAGCCAGCTAAACCCACGACCCGGCCCTCCATCCGAACCCGGGCACCCACTCTTAAGCAACCCCCCCGAACCTTCACAGTCTAATACCAGGTGCTGTAAGCTTTTCATTAACGCATCGGCTACTGCCATCTGCTGTATATGGGCCGTACCGGCCACCTCTGCCTTTGCTTACGGCCATACCACCCTGAACACGCCCGATCTCGTCCGATCTCCGAAGCTAAGCAGGGTCGGGCCTGGTTAGTACTTGGATGGGAGACCGCCTGGGAATACCAGGTGCTGTAAGCTTTTTCATGCCGGCATACTGAATGAGCAACGGTCATTCATGAATGGCCATGCAAAACACTAGATCATTGTGCACCACTAACTTTTTGCCCCCCAAAGCGCATAGGCCACGCCTACATCATTAAACCACACCCCCAATCCGACAGGCCCCGCTTTCAACCTGCCAAGCGTGTGCGTGCACGCGCGCCGTCAAGCGCTTGACCGGCGCGGCTAGAGGCTTCGCCGGCCGCCGTGGCAAGCGGGTAGAATTACTCGGGTCTCTCTTCATGACGAATAAGCCTTTCGCCTTTTACTAAAGACTTCCGTGGAGAGGGACGTTCATGAGTTATGGCTATTTTTGGAAGGCCTTGCCCATCGGACAAGGCCAGATCAGCTGTTGAAGAAAATGACAGGGAGCACAGTGGTGCCCTTGGTTGTCTGAGTGCAAATAGGTGTGAGCGCTTTAACTAATAGTGCAGGGCAAGCGCATAGGCCACGCCCACATCATTAAAACACAGCCCCAATTGCCCGGCTCTCCACTCGGACCCAGGAAGCCTCGGGCCCCCACCGGGGTGCCAGGCCCGAAGCCAGCTAAACCCACGACCCGGCCCTCCATCCGAACCCGGGCACCCACTCTTAAGCAACCCCCCCGAACCTTCACAGTCTAATACCAGGTGCTGTAAGCTTTTCATTAACGCATCGGCTACTGCCATCTGCTGTATATGGGCCGTACCGGCCACCTCTGCCTTTGCTTACGGCCATACCACCCTGAACACGCCCGATCTCGTCCGATCTCGGAAGCTAAGCAGGGTCGGGCCTGGTTAGTACTTGGATGGGAGACCGCCTGGGAATACCAGGTGCTGTAAGCTTTTTCATGCCGGCACACTGAATGAGCAACGGTCATTCATGAATGGCCATGCAAAACACTAGATCATTGTGCACCACTAACTTTTTGCCCCCCAAAGCGCATAGGCCACGCCTACATCATTAAACCACACCCCCAATCCGACAGGCCCCGCTTTCAACCTGCCAAGCGTGTGCGTGCACGCGCGCCATCAAGCGCTTGACCGGCGCGGCTAGAGGCTTCGCCGGCCGCCGTGGCAAGCGGGTAGAATTACTCGGGTCTCTCTTCATGACGAATAAGCCTTTCGCCTTTTACTAAAGACTTCCGTGGAGAGGGACGTTCATGAGTTATGGCTATTTTTGGAAGGCCTTGCCCATCGGACAAGGCCAGCTCAGCTGTTGAAGAAAATGACAGGGAGCACAGTGGTGCCCTTGGTTGTCTGAGTGCAAATAGGTGTGAGCGCTTTAACTAATAGTGCAGGGCAAGCGCATAGGCCACGCCCACATCATTAAAACACAGCCCCAATTGCCCGGCTCTCCACTCGGACCCAGGAAGCCTCGGGCCCCCACCGGGGTGCCAGGCCCGAAGCCAGCTAAACCCACGACCCGGCCCTCCATCCGAACCCGGGCACCCACTCTTAAGCAACCCCCCCGAACCTTCACAGTCTAATACCAGGTGCTTTAAGCTTTTCATTAACGCATCGGCTACTGCCATCTGCTGTATATGGGCCGTACCGGCCACCTCTGCCTTTGCTTACGGCCATACCACCCTGAACACGCCCGATCTCGTCCGATCTCGGAAGCTAAGCAGGGTCGGGCCTGGTTAGTACTTGGATGGGAGACCGCCTGGGAATACCAGGTGCTGTAAGCATTTTCATGCCGGCATACTGAATGAGCAACGGTCATTCATGAATGGCCATGCAAAACACTAGATCATTGTGCACCACTAACTTTTTGCCCCCCAAAGCGCATAGGCCACGCCTACATCATTAAACCACACCCCCAATCCGACAGGCCCCGCTTTCAACCTGCCAAGCGTGTGCGTGCACGCGCGCCGTCAAGCGCTTGACCGGCGCGGCTAGAGGCTTCGCCGGCCGCCGTGGCAAGCGGGTAGAATTACTCGGGTCTCTCTTCATGACGAATAAGCCTTTCGCCTTTTACTAAAGACTTCCGTGCAGAGGGACGTTCATGAGTTATGGCTATTTTTGGAAGGCCTTGCCCATCGGACAAGGCCAGCTCAGCTGTTGAAGAAAATGACAGGGAGCACAGTGGTGCCCTTGGTTGTCTGAGTGCAAATAGGAGTGAGCGCTTTAACTAATAGTGCAGGGCAAGCGCATAGGCCACGCCCACATCATTAAAACACAGCCCCAATTGCCCGGCTCTCCACTCGGACCCAGGAAGCCTCGGGCCCCCACCGGGGTGCCAGGCCCGAAGCCAGCTAAACCCACGACCCGGCCCTCCATCCGAACCCGGGCACCCACTCTTAAGCAACCCCCCCGAACCTTCACAGTCTAATACCAGGTGCTGTAAGCTTTTCATTAACGCATCGGCTACTGCCATCTGCTGTATATGGGCCGTACCGGCCACCTCTGCCTTTGCTTACGGCCATACCACCCTGAACACGCCCGATCTCGTCCGATCTCCGAAGCTAAGCAGGGTCGGGCCTGGTTAGTACTTGGATGGGAGACCGCCTGGGAATACCAGGTGCTGTAAGCTTTTTCATGCCGGCATACTGAATGAGCAACGGTCATTCATGAATGGCCATGCAAAACACTAGATCATTGTGCACCACTAACTTTTTGCCCCCCAAAGCGCATAGGCCACGCCTACATCATTAAACCACACCCCCAATCCGACAGGCCCCGCTTTCAACCTGCCAAGCGTGTGCGTGCACGCGCGCCGTCAAGCGCTTGACCGGCGCGGCTAGAGGCTTCGCCGGCCGCCGTGGCAAGCGGGTAGAATTACTCGGGTCTCTCTTCATGACGACTAAGCCTTTCGCCTTTTACTAAAGACTTCCGTGGAGAGGGACGTTCATGAGTTATGGCTATTTTTGGAAGGCCTTGCCCATCGGACAAGGCCAGATCAGCTGTTGAAGAAAATGACAGGGAGCACAGTGGTGCCCTTGGTTGTCTGAGTGCAAATAGGTGTGAGCGCTTTAACTAATAGTGCAGGGCAAGCGCATAGGCCACGCCCACATCATTAAAACACAGCCCCAATTGCCCGGCTCTCCACTCGGACCCAGGAAGCCTCGGGCCCCCACCGGGGTGCCAGGCCCGAAGCCAGCTAAACCCACGACCCGGCCCTCCATCCGAACCCGGGCACCCACTCTTAAGCAACCCCCCCGAACCTTCACAGTCTAATACCAGGTGCTGTAAGCTTTTCATTAACGCATCGGCTACTGCCATCTGCTGTATATGGGCCGTACCGGCCACCTCTGCCTTTGCTTACGGCCATACCACCCTGAACACGCCCGATCTCGTCCGATCTCGGAAGCTAAGCAGGGTCGGGCCTGGTTAGTACTTGGATGGGAGACCGCCTGGGAATACCACGTGCTGTAAGCTTTTTCATGCCGGCATACTGAATGAGCAACGGTCATTCATGAATGGCCATGCAAAACACTAGATCATTGTGCACCACTAACTTTTTGCCCCCCAAAGCGCATAGGCCACGCCTACATCATTAAACCACACCCCCAATCCGACAGGCCCCGCTTTCAACCTGCCAAGCGTGTGCGTGCACGCGCGCCGTCAAGCGCTTGACCGGCGCGGCTAGAGGCTTCGCCGGCCGCCGTGGCAAGCGGGTAGAATTACTCGGGTCTCTCTTCATGACGAATAAGCCTTTCGCCTTTTACTAAAGACTTCCGTGGAGAGGGACGTTCATGAGTTATGGCTATTTTTGGAAGGCCTTGCCCATCGGACAAGGCCAGCTCAGCTGTTGAAGAAAATGACAGGGAGCACAGTGGTGCCCTTGGTTGTCTGAGTGCAAATAGGTGTGAGCGCTTTAACTAATAGTGCAGGGCAAGCGCATAGGCCACGCCCACATCATTAAAACACAGCCCCAATTGCCCGGCTCTCCACTCGGACCCAGGAAGCCTCGGGCCCCCACCAGGGTGCCAGGCCCGAAGCCAGCTAAACCCACGACCCGGCCCTCCATCCGAACCCGGGCACCCACTCTTAAGCAACCCCCCCGAACCTTCACAGTCTAATACCAGGTGCTGTAAGCTTTTCATTAACGCATCGGCTACTGCCATCTGCTGTATGGGCCGTAACGGCCACCTCTGCCTTTGCTTACGGCCATACCACCCTGAACACGCCCGATCTCGTCCGATCTCGGAAGCTAAGCAGGGTCGGGCCTGGTTAGTACTTGGATGGGAGACCGCCTGGGAATACCAGGTGCTGTAAGCTTTTTCATGCCGGCATACTGAATGAGCAACGGTCATTCATGAATGGCCATGCAAAACACTAGATCATTGTGCACCACTAACTTTTTGCCCCCCAAAGCGCATAGGCCACGCCTACATCATTAAACCACACCCCCAATCCGACAGGCCCCGCTTTCAACCTGCCAAGCGTGTGCGTGCACGCGCGCCGTCAAGCGCTTGACCGGCGCGGCTAGAGGCTTCGCCGGCCGCCGTGGCAAGCGGATAGAATTACTCGGGTCTCTCTTCATGACGAATAAGCCTTTCGCCTTTTACTAAAGACTTCCGTGGAGAGGGACGTTCATGAGTTATGGCTATTTTTGGAAGGCCTTGCCCATCGGACAAGGCCAGCTCAGCTGTTGAAGAAAATGACAGGGAGCACAGTGGTGCCCTTGGTTGTCTGAGTGCAAATAGGTGTGAGCGCTTTAACTAATAGTGCAGGGCAAGCGCATAGGCCACGCCCACATCATTAAAACACAGCCCCAATTGCCCGGCTCTCCACTCGGACCCAGGAAGCCTCGGGCCCCCACCGGGGTGCCAGGCCCGAAGCCAGCTAAACCCACGACCCGGCCCTCCATCCGGACCCGGGCACCCACTCTTAAGCAACCCCCCCGAACCTTCACAGTCTAATACCAGGTGCTTTAAGCTTTTCATTAACGCATCGGCTACTGCCATCTGCTGTATATGGGCCGTACCGGCCACCTCTGCCTTTGCTTACGGCCATACCACCCTGAACACGCCCGATCTCGTCCGATCTCGGAAGCTAAGCAGGGTCGGGCCTGGTTAGTACTTGGATGGGAGACCGCCTGGGAATACCAGGTGCTGTAAGCTTTTTCATGCCGGCACACTGAATGAGCAACGGTCATTCATGAATGGCCATGCAAAACACTAGATCATTGTGCACCACTAACTTTTTGCCCCCCAAAGCGCATAGGCCACGCCTACATCATTAAACCACACCCCCAATCCGACAGGCCCCGCTTTCAACCTGCCAAGCGTGTGCGTGCACGCGCGCCGTCAAGCGCTTGACCGGCGCGGCTAGAGGCTTCGCCGGCCGCCGTGGCAAGCGGGTAGAATTACTCGGGTCTCTCTTCATGACGAATAAGCCTTTCGCCTTTTACTAAAGACTTCCGTGGAGAGGGACGTTCATGAGTTATGGCTATTTTTGGAAGGCCTTGCCCATCGGACAAGGCCAGCTCAGCTGTTGAAGAAAATGACAGGGAGCACAGTGGTGCCCTTGGTTGTCTGAGTGCAAATAGGTGTGAGCGCTTTAACTAATAGTGCAGGGCAAGCGCATAGGCCACGCCCACATCATTAAAACACAGCCCCAATTGCCCGGCTCTCCACTCGGACCCAGGAAGCCTCGGGCCCCCACCGGGGTGCCAGGCCCGAAGCCAGCTAAACCCACGACCCGGCCCTCCATCCGAACCCGGGCACCCACTCTTAAGCAACCCCCCCGAACCTTCACAGTCTAATACCAGGTGCTGTAAGCTTTTCATTAACGCATCGGCTACTGCCATCTGCTGTATATGGGCCGCACCGGCCACCTCTGCCTTTGCTTACGGCCATACCACCCTGAACACGCCCGATCTCGTCCGATCTCGGAAGCTAAGCAGGGTCGGGCCTGGTTAGTACTTGGATGGGAGACCGCCTGGGAATACCAGGTGCTGTAAGCTTTTTCATGCCGGCATACTGAATGAGCAACGGTCATTCATGAATGGCCATGCAAAACACTAGATCATTGTGCACCACTAACTTTTTGCCCCCCAAAGCGCATAGGCCACGCCTACATCATTAAACCACACCCCCAATCCGACAGGCCCCGCTTTCAACCTGCCAAGCGTGTGCGTGCACGCGCGCCGTCAAGCGCTTGACCGGCGCGGCTAGAGGCTTCGCCGGCCGCCGTGGCAAGCGGGTAGAATTACTCGGGTCTCTCTTCATGACGAATAAGCCTTTCGCCTTTTACTAAAGACTTCCGTGGAGAGGGACGTTCATGAGTTATGGCTATTTTTGGAAGGCCTTGCCCATCGGACAAGGCCAGCTCAGCTGTTGAAGAAAATGACAGGGAGCACAGTGGTGCCCTTGGTTGTCTGAGTGCAAATAGGTGTGAGCGCTTTAACTAATAGTGCAGGGCAAGCGCATAGGCCACGCCCACATCATTAAAACACAGCCCCAATTGCCCGGCTCTCCACTCGGACCCAGGAAGCCTCGGGCCCCCACCAGGGTGCCAGGCCCGAAGCCAGCTAAACCCACGACCCGGCCCTCCATCCGAACCCGGGCACCCACTCTTAAGCAACCCCCCCGAACCTTCACAGTCTAATACCAGGTGCTGTAAGCTTTTCATTAACGCATCGGCTACTGCCATCTGCTGTATATGGGCCGTACCGGCCACCTCTGCCTTTGCTTACGGCCATACCACCCTGAACACGCCCGATCTCGTCCGATCTCGGAAGCTAATTAGGGTCGGGCCTGGTTAGTACTTGGATGGGAGACCGCCTGGGAATACCAGGTGCTGTAAGCTTTTTCATGCCGGCATACTGAATGAGCAACGGTCATTCATGAATGGCCATGCAAAACACTAGATCATTGTGCACCACTAACTTTTTGCCCCCCAAAGCGCATAGGCCACGCCTACATCATTAAACCACACCCCCAATCCGACAGGCCCCGCTTTCAACCTGCCAAGCGTGTGCGTGCACGCGCGCCGTCAAGCGCTTGACCGGCGCGGCTAGAGGCTTCGCCGGCCGCCGTGGCAAGCGGGTAGAATTACTCGGGTCTCTCTTCATGACGAATAAGCCTTTCGCCTTTTACTAAAGACTTCCGTGGAGAGGGACGTTCATGAGTTATGGCTATTTTTGGAAGGCCTTGCCCATCGGACAAGGCCAGCTCAGCTGTTGAAGAAAATGACAGGGAGCACAGTGGTGCCCTTGGTTGTCTGAGTGCAAATAGGTGTGAGCGCTTTAACTAATAGTGCAGGGCAAGCGCATAGGCCACGCCCACATCATTAAAACACAGCCCCAATTGCCCGGCTCTCCACTCGGACCCAGGAAGCCTCGGGCCCCCACCGGGGTGCCAGGCCCGAAGCCAGCTAAACCCACGACCCGGCCCTCCATCCGGACCCGGGCACCCACTCTTAAGCAACCCCCCCGAACCTTCACAGTCTAATACCAGGTGCTTTAAGCTTTTCATTAACGCATCGGCTACTGCCATCTGCTGTATATGGGCCGTACCGGCCACCTCTGCCTTTGCTTACGGCCATACCACCCTGAACACGCCCGATCTCGTCCGATCTCGGAAGCTAAGCAGGGTCGGGCCTGGTTAGTACTTGGATGGGAGACCGCCTGGGAATACCAGGTGCTGTAAGCTTTTTCATGCCGGCACACTGAATGAGCAACGGTCATTCATGAATGGCCATGCAAAACACTAGATCATTGTGCACCACTAACTTTTTGCCCCCCAAAGCGCATAGGCCACGCCTACATCATTAAACCACACCCCCAATCCGACAGGCCCCGCTTTCAACCTGCCAAGCGTGTGCGTGCACGCGCGCCGTCAAGCGCTTGACCGGCGCGGCTAGAGGCTTCGCCGGCCGCCGTGGCAAGCGGGTAGAATTACTCGGGTCTCTCTTCATGACGAATAAGCCTTTCGCCTTTTACTAAAGACTTCCGTGGAGAGGGACGTTCATGAGTTATGGCTATTTTTGGAAGGCCTTGCCCATCGGACAAGGCCAGCTCAGCTGTTGAAGAAAATGACAGGGAGCACAGTGGTGCCCTTGGTTGTCTGAGTGCAAATAGGTGTGAGCGCTTTAACTAATAGTGCAGGGCAAGCGCATAGGCCACGCCCACATCATTAAAACACAGCCCCAATTGCCCGGCTCTCCACTCGGACCCAGGAAGCCTCGGGCCCCCACCGGGGTGCCAGGCCCGAAGCCAGCTAAACCCACGACCCGGCCCTCCATCCGAACCCGGGCACCCACTCTTAAACAACCCCCCCGAACCTTCACAGTCTAATACCAGGTGCTGTAAGCTTTTCATTAACGCATTGGCTACTGCCATCTGCTGTATATGGGCCGTACCGGCCACCTCTGCCTTTGCTTACGGCCATACCACCCTGAACACGCCCGATCTCGTCCGATCTCGGAAGCTAAGCAGGGTCGGGCCTGGTTAGTACTTGGATGGGAGACCGCCTGGGAATACCAGGTGCTGTAAGCTTTTTCATGCCGGCATACTGAATGAGCAAAGGTCATTCATGAATGGCCATGCAAAACACTAGATCATTGTGCACCACTAACTTTTTGCCCCCCAAAGCGCATAGGCCACGCCTACATCATTAAACCACACCCCCAATCCGACAGGCCCCGCTTTCAACCTGCCAAGCGTGTGCGTGCACGCGCGCCGTCAAGCGCTTGACCGGCGCAGCTAGAGGCTTCGCCGGCCGCCGTGGCAAGCGGGTAGAATTACTCGGGTCTCTCTTCATGACGAATAAGCCTTTCGCCTTTTACTGAAGACTTCCGTGGAGAGGGACGTTCATGAGTTATGGCTATTTTTGGAAGGCCTTGCCCATCGGACAAGGCCAGCTCAGCTGTTGAAGAAAATGACAGGGAGCACAGTGGTGCCCTTGGTTGTCTGAGTGCAAATAGGTGTGAGCGCTTTAACTAATAGTGCAGGGCAAGCGCATAGGCCACGCCCACATCATTAAAACACAGCCCCAATTGCCCGGCTCTCCACTCGGACCCAGGAAGCCTCGGGCCCCCACCAGGGTGCCAGGCCCGAAGCCAGCTAAACCCACGACCCGGCCCTCCATCCGAACCCGGGCACCCACTCTTAAGCAACCCCCCCGAACCTTCACAGTCTAATACCAGGTGCTGTAAGCTTTTCATTAACGCATCGGCTACTGCCATCTGCTGTATATGGGCCGTACCGGCCACCTCTGCCTTTGCTTACGGCCATACCACCCTGAACACGCCCGATCTCGTCCGATCTCGGAAGCTAAGCAGGGTCGGGCCTGGTTAGTACTTGGATGGGAGACCGCCTGGGAATACCAGGTGCTGTAAGCTTTTTCATGCCGGCATACTGAATGAGCAACGGTCATTCATGAATGGCCATGCAAAACACTAGATCATTGTGCACCACTAACTTTTTGCCCCCCAAAGCGCATAGGCCACGCCTACATCATTAAACCACACCCCCAATCCGACAGGCCCCGCTTTCAACCTGCCAAGCGTGTGCGTGCACGCGCGCCGTCAAGCGCTTGACCGGCGCGGCTAGAGGCTTCGCCGGCCGCCGTGGCAAGCGGGTAGAATTACTCGCGTCTCTCTTCATGACGAATAAGCCTTTCGCCTTTTACTAAAGACTTCCGTGGAGAGGGACGTTCATGAGTTATGGCTATTTTTGGAAGGCCTTGCCCATCGGACAAGGCCAGCTCAGCTGTTGAAGAAAATGACAGGGAGCACAGTGGTGCCCTTGGTTGTCTGAGTGCAAATAGGTGTGAGCGCTTTAACTAATAGTGCAGGGCAAGCGCATAGGCCACGCCCACATCATTAAAACACAGCCCCAATTGCCCGGCTCTCCACTCGGACCCAGGAAGCCTCGGGCCCCCACCGGGGTGCCAGGCCCGAAGCCAGCTAAACCCACGACCCGGCCCTCCATCCGGACCCGGGCACCCACTCTTAAGCAACCCCCCCGAACCTTCACAGTCTAATACCAGGTGCTTTAAGCTTTTCATTAACGCATCGGCTACTGCCATCTGCTGTATATGGGCCGTACCGGCCACCTCTGCCTTTGCTTACGGCCATACCACCCTGAACACGCCCGATCTCGTCCGATCTCGGAAGCTAAGCAGGGTCGGGCCTGGTTAGTACTTGGATGGGAGACCGCCTGGGAATACCAGGTGCTGTAAGCTTTTTCATGCCGGCACACTGAATGAGCAACGGTCATTCATGAATGGCCATGCAAAACACTAGATCATTGTGCACCACTAACTTTTTGCCCCCCAAAGCGCATAGGCCACGCCTACATCATTAAACCACACCCCCAATCCGACAGGCCCCGCTTTCAACCTGCCAAGCGTGTGCGTGCACGCGCGCCGTCAAGCGCTTGACCGGCGCGGCTAGAGGCTTCGCCGGCCGCCGTGGCAAGCGGGTAGAATTACTCGGGTCTCTCTTCATGACGAATAAGCCTTTCGCCTTTTACTAAAGACTTCCGTGGAGAGGGACGTTCATGAGTTATGGCTATTTTTGGAAGGCCTTGCCCATCGGACAAGGCCAGCTCAGCTGTTGAAGAAAATGACAGGGAGCACAGTGGTGCCCTTGGTTGTCTGAGTGCAAATAGGTGTGAGCGCTTTAACTAATAGTGCAGGGCAAGCGCATAGGCCACGCCCACATCATTAAAACACAGCCCCAATTGCCCGGCTCTCCACTCGGACCCAGGAAGCCTCGGGCCCCCACCGGGGTGCCAGGCCCGAAGCCAGCTAAACCCACGACCCGGCCCTCCATCCGAACCCGGGCACCCACTCTTAAACAACCCCCCCGAACCTTCACAGTCTAATACCAGGTGCTGTAAGCTTTTCATTAACGCATTGGCTACTGCCATCTGCTGTATATGGGCCGTACCGGCCACCTCTGCCTTTGCTTACGGCCATACCACCCTGAACACGCCCGATCTCGTCCGATCTCGGAAGCTAAGCAGGGTCGGGCCTGGTTAGTACTTGGATGGGAGACCGCCTGGGAATACCAGGTGCTGTAAGCTTTTTCATGCCGGCATACTGAATGAGCAAAGGTCATTCATGAATGGCCATGCAAAACACTAGATCATTGTGCACCACTAACTTTTTGCCCCCCAAAGCGCATAGGCCACGCCTACATCATTAAACCACACCCCCAATCCGACAGGCCCCGCTTTCAACCTGCCAAGCGTGTGCGTGCACGCGCGCCGTCAAGCGCTTGACCGGCGCGGCTAGAGGCTTCGCCGGCCGCCGTGGCAAGCGGGTAGAATTACTCGGGTCTCTCTTCATGACGAATAAGCCTTTCGCCTTTTACTAAAGACTTCCGTGGAGAGGGACGTTCATGAGTTATGGCTATTTTTGGAAGGCCTTGCCCATCGGACAAGGCCAGCTCAGCTGTTGAAGAAAATGACAGGGAGCACAGTGGTGCCCTTGGTTGTCTGAGTGCAAATAGGTGTGAGCGCTTTAACTAATAGTGCAGGGCAAGCGCATAGGCCACGCCCACATCATTAAAACACAGCCCCAATTGCCCGGCTCTCCACTCGGACCCAGGAAGCCTCGGGCCCCCACCGGGGTGCCAGGCCCGAAGCCAGCTAAACCCACGACCCGGCCCTCCATCCGGACCCGGGCACCCACTCTTAAGCAACCCCCCCGAACC
This sequence comes from Protomyctophum parallelum, assembly GCF_964188405.1. Lineage (NCBI taxonomy): Eukaryota > Metazoa > Chordata > Actinopteri > Myctophiformes > Myctophidae > Protomyctophum > Protomyctophum parallelum. The sequence continues at coordinate 54,207,991 of NC_139697.1, forward strand.
TTCACAGTCTAATACCAGGTGCTTTAAGCTTTTCATTAACGCATCGGCTACTGCCATCTGCTGTATATGGGCCGTACCGGCCACCTCTGCCTTTGCTTACGGCCATACCACCCTGAACACGCCCGATCTCGTCCGATCTCGGAAGCTAAGCAGGGTCGGGCCTGGTTAGTACTTGGATGGGAGACCGCCTGGGAATACCAGGTGCTGTAAGCTTTTTCATGCCGGCACACTGAATGAGCAACGGTCATTCATGAATGGCCATGCAAAACACTAGATCATTGTGCACCACTAACTTTTTGCCCCCCAAAGCGCATAGGCCACGCCTACATCATTAAACCACACCCCCAATCCGACAGGCCCCGCTTTCAACCTGCCAAGCGTGTGCGTGCACGCGCGCCGTCAAGCGCTTGACCGGCGCGGCTAGAGGCTTCGCCGGCCGCCGTGGCAAGCGGGTAGAATTACTCGGGTCTCTCTTCATGACGAATAAGCCTTTCGCCTTTTACTAAAGACTTCCGTGGAGAGGGACGTTCATGAGTTATGGCTATTTTTGGAAGGCCTTGCCCATCGGACAAGGCCAGCTCAGCTGTTGAAGAAAATGACAGGGAGCACAGTGGTGCCCTTGGTTGTCTGAGTGCAAATAGGTGTGAGCGCTTTAACTAATAGTGCAGGGCAAGCGCATAGGCCACGCCCACATCATTAAAACACAGCCCCAATTGCCCGGCTCTCCACTCGGACCCAGGAAGCCTCGGGCCCCCACCAGGGTGCCAGGCCCGAAGCCAGCTAAACCCACGACCCGGCCCTCCATCCGAACCCGGGCACCCACTCTTAAGCAACCCCCCCGAACCTTCACAGTCTAATACCAGGTGCTGTAAGCTTTTCATTAACGCATCGGCTACTGCCATCTGCTGTATATGGGCCGTACCGGCCACCTCTGCCTTTGCTTACGGCCATACCACCCTGAACACGCCCGATCTCGTCCGATCTCGGAAGCTAAGCAGGGTCGGGCCTGGTTAGTACTTGGATGGGAGACCGCCTGGGAATACCAGGTGCTGTAAGCTTTTTCATGCCGGCATACTGAATGAGCAACGGTCATTCATGAATGGCCATGCAAAACACTAGATCATTGTGCACCACTAACTTTTTGCCCCCCAAAGCGCATAGGCCACGCCTACATCATTAAACCACACCCCCAATCCGACAGGCCCCGCTTTCAACCTGCCAAGCGTGTGCGTGCACGCGCGCCGTCAAGCGCTTGACCGGCGCGGCTAGAGGCTTCGCCGGCCGCCGTGGCAAGCGGGTAGAATTACTCGGGTCTCTCTTCATGACGAATAAGCCTTTCGCCTTTTACTAAAGACTTCCGTGGAGAGGGACGTTCATGAGTTATGGCTATTTTTGGAAGGCCTTGCCCATCGGACAAGGCCAGCTCAGCTGTTGAAGAAAATGACAGGGAGCACAGTGGTGCCCTTGGTTGTCTGAGTGCAAATAGGTGTGAGCGCTTTAACTAATAGTGCAGGGCAAGCGCATAGGCCACGCCCACATCATTAAAACACAGCCCCAATTGCCCGGCTCTCCACTCGGACCCAGGAAGCCTCGGGCCCCCACCAGGGTGCCAGGCCCGAAGCCAGCTAAACCCACGACCCGGCCCTCCATCCGAACCCGGGCACCCACTCTTAAGCAACCCCCCCGAACCTTCACAGTCTAATACCAGGTGCTGTAAGCTTTTCATTAACGCATCGGCTACTGCCATCTGCTGTATATGGGCCGTACCGGCCACCTCTGCCTTTGCTTACGGCCATACCACCCTGAACACGCCCGATCTCGTCCGATCTCGGAAGCTAAGCAGGGTCGGGCCTGGTTAGTACTTGGATGGGAGACCGCCTGGGAATACCAGGTGCTGTAAGCTTTTTCATGCCGGCATACTGAATGAGCAACGGTCATTCATGAATGGCCATGCAAAACACTAGATCATTGTGCACCACTAACTTTTTGCCCCCCAAAGCGCATAGGCCACGCCTACATCATTAAACCACACCCCCAATCCGACAGGCCCCGCTTTCAACCTGCCAAGCGTGTGCGTGCACGCGCGCCGTCAAGCGCTTGACCGGCGCGGCTAGAGGCTTCGCCGGCCGCCGTGGCAAGCGGGTAGAATTACTCGGGTCTCTCTTCATGACGAATAAGCCTTTCGCCTTTTACTAAAGACTTCTGTGGAGAGGGACGTTCATGAGTTATGGCTATTTTTGGAAGGCCTTGCCCATCGGACAAGGCCAGCTCAGCTGTTGAAGAAAATGACAGGGAGCACAGTGGTGCCCTTGGTTGTCTGAGTGCAAATAGGTGTGAGCGCTTTAACTAATAGTGCAGGGCAAGCGCATAGGCCACGCCCACATCATTAAAACACAGCCCCAATTGCCCGGCTCTCCACTCGGACCCAGGAAGCCTCGGGCCCCCACCGGGGTGCCAGGCCCGAAGCCAGCTAAACCCACGACCCGGCTCTCCATCCGAACCCGGGCACCCACTCTTAAGCAACCCCCCCGAACCTTCACAGTCTAATACCAGGTGCTGTAAGCTTTTCATTAACGCATCGGCTACTGCCATCTGCTGTATATGGGCCGTACCGGCCACCTCTGCCTTTGCTTACGGCCATACCACCCTGAACACGCCCGATCTCGTCCGATCTCGGAAGCTAAGCAGGGTCGGGCCTGGTTAGTACTTGGATGGGAGACCGCCTGGGAATACCAGGTGCTGTAAGCTTTTTCATGCCGGCACACTGAATGAGCAACGGTCATTCATGAATGGCCATGCAAAACACTAGATCATTGTGCACCACTAACTTTTTGCCCCCCAAAGCGCATAGGCCACGCCTACATCATTAAACCACACCCCCAATCCGACAGGCCCCGCTTTCAACCTGCCAAGCGTGTGCGTGCACGCGCGCCGTCAAGCGCTTGACCGGCGCGGCTAGAGGCTTCGCCGGCCGCCGTGGCAAGCGGGTAGAATTACTTGGGTCTCTCTTCATGACGAATAAGCCTTTCGCCTTTTACTAAAGACTTCCGTGGAGAGGGACGTTCATGAGTTATGGCTATTTTTGGAAGGCCTTGCCCATCGGACAAGGCCAGCTCAGCTGTTGAAGAAAATGACAGGGAGCACAGTGGTGCCCTTGGTTGTCTGAGTGCAAATAGGTGTGAGCGCTTTAACTAATAGTGCAGGGCAAGCGCATAGGCCACGCCCACATCATTAAAACACAGCCCCAATTGCCCGGCTCTCCACTCTGACCCAGGAAGCCTCGGGCCCCCACCGGGGTGCCAGGCCCGAAGCCAGCTAAACCCACGACCCGGCTCTCCATCCGAACCCGGGCACCCACTCTTAAGCAACCCCCCCGAACCTTCACAGTCTAATACCAGGTGCTGTAAGCTTTTCATTAACGCATCGGCTACTGCCATCTGCTGTATATGGGCCGTACCGGCCACCTCTGCCTTTGCTTACGGCCATACCACCCTGAACACGCCCGATCTCGTCCGATCTCGGAAGCTAAGCAGGGTCGGGCCTGGTTAGTACTTGGATGGGAGACCGCCTGGGAATACCAGGTGCTGTAAGCTTTTTCATGCCGGCATACTGAATGAGCAACGGTCATTCATGAATGGCCATGCAAAACACTAGATCATTGTGCACCACTAACTTTTTGCCCCCCAAAGCGCATAGGCCACGCCTACATCATTAAACCACACCCCCAATCCGACAGGCCCCGCTTTCAACCTGCCAAGCGTGTGCGTGCACGCGCGCCGTCAAGTGCTTGACCGGCGCGGCTAGAGGCTTCGCCGGCCGCCGTGGCAAGCGGGTAGAATTACTCGGGTCTCTCTTCATGACGAATAAGCCTTTCGCCTTTTACTAAAGACTTCCGTGGAGAGGGACGTTCATGAGTTATGGTTATTTTTGGAAGGCCTTGCCCATCGGACAAGGCCAGCTCAGCTGTTGAAGAAAATGACAGGGAGCACAGTGGTGCCCTTGGTTGTCTGAGTGCAAATAGGTGTGAGCGCTTTAACTAATAGTGCAGGGCAAGCGCATAGGCCACGCCCACATCATTAAAACACAGCCCCAATTGCCCGGCTCTCCACTCGGACCCAGGAAGCCTCGGGCCCCCACCGGGGTGCCAGGCCCGAAGCCAGCTAAACCCACGACCCGGCCCTCCATCCGAACCCGGGCACCCACTCTTAAGCAACCCCCCCGAACCTTCACAGTCTAATACCAGGTGCTTTAAGCTTTTCATTAACGCATCGGCTACTGCCATCTGCTGTATATGGGCCGTACCGGCCACCTCTGCCTTTGCTTACGGCCATACCACCCTGAACACGCCCGATCTCGTCCGATCTCGGAAGCTAAGCAGGGTCGGGCCTGGTTAGTACTTGGATGGGAGACAGCCTGGGAATACCAGGTGCTGTAAGCTTTTTCATGCCGGCACACTGAATGAGCAACGGTCATTCATGAATGGCCATGCAAAACACTAGATCATTGTGCACCACTAACTTTTTGCCCCCCAAAGCGCATAGGCCACGCCTACATCATTAAACCACACCCCCAATCCGACAGGCCCCGCTTTCAACCTGCCAAGCGTGTGCGTGCACGTGCGCCGTCAAGCGCTTGACCGGCGCGGCTAGAGGCTTCGCCGGCCGCCGTGGCAGGCAGGTAGAATTACTCGGGTCTCTCTTCATGACGAATAAGCCTTTCGCCTTTTACTAAAGACTTCCGTGGAGAGGGACGTTCATGAGTTATGGCTATTTTTGGAAGGCCTTGCCCATCGGACAAGGCCAGCTCAGCTGTTGAAGAAAATGACAGGGAGCACAGTGGTGCCCTTGGTTGTCTGAGTGCAAATAGGTGTGAGCGCTTTAACTAATAGTGCAGGGCAAGCGCATAGGCCACGCCCACATCATTAAAACACAGCCCCAATTGCCCGGCTCTCCACTCTGACCCAGGAAGCCTCGGGCCCCCACCGGGGTGCCAGGCCCGAAGCCAGCTAAACCCACGACCCGGCTCTCCATCCGAACCCGGGCACCCACTCTTAAGCAACCCCCCCGAACCTTCACAGTCTAATACCAGGTGCTGTAAGCTTTTCATTAACGCATCGGCTACTGCCATCTGCTGTATATGGGCCGTACCGGCCACCTCTGCCTTTGCTTACGGCCATACCACCCTGAACACGCCCGATCTCGTCCGATCTCGGAAGCTAAGCAGGGTCGGGCCTGGTTAGTACTTGGATGGGAGACCGCCTGGGAATACCAGGTGCTGTAAGCTTTTTCATGCCGGCATACTGAATGAGCAACGGTCATTCATGAATGGCCATGCAAAACACTAGATCATTGTGCACCACTAACTTTTTGCCCCCCAAAGCGCATAGGCCACGCCTACATCATTAAACCACACCCCCAATCCGACAGGCCCCGCTTTCAACCTGCCAAGCGTGTGCGTGCACGCGCGCCGTCAAGCGCTTGACCGGCGCGGCTAGAGGCTTCGCCGGCCGCCGTGACAAGCGGGTAGAATTACTCGGGTCTCTCTTCATGACGAATAAGCCTTTCGCCTTTTACTAAAGACTTCCGTGGAGAGGGACGTTCATGAGTTATGGCTATTTTTGGAAGGCCTTGCCCATCGGACAAGGCCAGCTCAGCTGTTGAAGAAAATGACAGGGAGCACAGTGGTGCCCTTGGTTGTCTGAGTGCAAATAGGTGTGAGCGCTTTAACTAATAGTGCAGGGCAAGCGCATAGGCCACGCCCACATCATTAAAACACAGCCCCAATTGCCCGGCTCTCCACTCGGACCCAGGAAGCCTCGGGCCCCCACCGGGGTGCCAGGCCCGAAGCCAGCTAAACCCACGACCCGGCCCTCCATCCGAACCCGGGCACCCACTCTTAAGCAACCCCCCCGAACCTTCACAGTCTAATACCAGGTGCTTTAAGCTTTTCATTAACGCATCGGCTACTGCCATCTGCTGTATATGGGCCGTACCGGCCACCTCTGCCTTTGCTTACGGCCATACCACCCTGAACACGCCCGATCTCGTCCGATCTCGGAAGCTAAGCAGGGTCGGGCCTGGTTAGTACTTGGATGGGAGACCGCCTGGGAATACCAGGTGCTGTAAGCTTTTTCATGCCGGCACACTGAATGAGCAACGGTCATTCATGAATGGCCATGCAAAACACTAGATCATTGTGCACCACTAACTTTTTGCCCCCCAAAGCGCATAGGCCACGCCTCCATCATTAAACCACACCCCCAATCCGACAGGCCCCGCTTTCAACCTGCCAAGCGTGTGCGTGCACGCGCGCCGTCAAGCGCTTGACCGGCGCGGCTAGAGGCTTCGCCGGCCGCCGTGGCAAGCGGGTAGAATTACTCGGGTCTCTCTTCATGACGAATAAGCCTTTCGCCTTTTACTAAAGACTTCCGTGGAGAGGGACGTTCATGAGTTATGGCTATTTTTGGAAGGCCTTGCCCATCGGACAAGGCCAGCTCAGCTGTTGAAGAAAATGACAGGGAGCACAGTGGTGCCCTTGGTTGTCTGAGTGCAAATAGGTGTGAGCGCTTTAACTAATAGTGCAGGGCAAGCGCATAGGCCACGCCCACATCATTAAAACACAGCCCCAATTGCCCGGCTCTCCACTCTGACCCAGGAAGCCTCGGGCCCCCACCGGGGTGCCAGGCCCGAAGCCAGCTAAACCCACGACCCGGCTCTCCATCCGAACCCGGGCACCCACTCTTAAGCAACCCCCCCGAACCTTCACAGTCTAATACCAGGTGCTGTAAGCTTTTCATTAACGCATCGGCTACTGCCATCTGCTGTATATGGGCCGTACCGGCCACCTCTGCCTTTGCTTACGGCCATACCACCCTGAACACGCCCGATCTCGTCCGATCTCGGAAGCTAAGCAGGGTCGGGCCTGGTTAGTACTTGGATGGGAGACCGCCTGGGAATACCAGGTGCTGTAAGCTTTTTCATGCCGGCATACTGAATGAGCAACGGTCATTCATGAATGGCCATGCAAAACACTAGATCATTGTGCACCACTAACTTTTTGCCCCCCAAAGCGCATAGGCCACGCCTACATCATTAAACCACACCCCCAATCCGACAGGCCCCGCTTTCAACCTGCCAAGCGTGTGCGTGCACGCGCGCCGTCAAGCGCTTGACCGGCGCGGCTAGAGGCTTCGCCGGCCGCCGTGGCAAGCGGGTAGAATTACTCGGGTCTCTCTTCATGACGAATAAGCCTTTCGCCTTTTACTAAAGACTTCCGTGGAGAGGGACGTTCATGAGTTATGGCTATTTTTGGAAGGCCTTGCCCATCGGACAAGGCCAGCTCAGCTGTTGAAGAAAATGACAGGGAGCACAGTGGTGCCCTTGGTTGTCTGAGTGCAAATAGGTGTGAGCGCTTTAACTAATAGTGCAGGGCAAGCGCATAGGCCACGCCCACATCATTAAAACACAGCCCCAATTGCCCGGCTCTCCACTCTGACCCAGGAAGCCTCGGGCCCCCACCGGGGTGCCAGGCCCGAAGCCAGCTAAACCCACGACCCGGCTCTCCATCCGAACCCGGGCACCCACTCTTAAGCAACCCCCCCGAACCTTCACAGTCTAATACCAGGTGCTGTAAGCTTTTCATTAACGCATCGGCTACTGCCATCTGCTGTATATGGGCCGTACCGGCCACCTCTGCCTTTGCTTACGGCCATACCACCCTGAACACGCCCGATCTCGTCCGATCTCGGAAGCTAAGCAGGGTCGGGCCTGGTTAGTACTTGGATGGGAGACCGCCTGGGAATACCAGGTGCTGTAAGCTTTTTCATGCCGGCATACTGAATGAGCAACGGTCATTCATGAATGGCCATGCAAAACACTAGATCATTGTGCACCACTAACTTTTTGCCCCCCAAAGCGCATAGGCCACGCCTACATCATTAAACCACACCCCCAATCCGACAGGCCCCGCTTTCAACCTGCCAAGCGTGTGCGTGCACGCGCGCCGTCAAGTGCTTGACCGGCGCGGCTAGAGGCTTCGCCGGCCGCCGTGGCAAGCGGGTAGAATTACTCGGGTCTCTCTTCATGACGAATAAGCCTTTCGCCTTTTACTAAAGACTTCCGTGGAGAGGGACGTTCATGAGTTATGGTTATTTTTGGAAGGCCTTGCCCATCGGACAAGGCCAGCTCAGCTGTTGAAGAAAATGACAGGGAGCACAGTGGTGCCCTTGGTTGTCTGAGTGCAAATAGGTGTGAGCGCTTTAACTAATAGTGCAGGGCAAGCGCATAGGCCACGCCCACATCATTAAAACACAGCCCCAATTGCCCGGCTCTCCACTCGGACCCAGGAAGCCTCGGGCCCCCACCGGGGTGCCAGGCCCGAAGCCAGCTAAACCCACGACCCGGCCCTCCATCCGAACCCGGGCACCCACTCTTAAGCAACCCCCCCGAACCTTCACAGTCTAATACCAGGTGCTTTAAGCTTTTCATTAACGCATCGGCTACTGCCATCTGCTGTATATGGGCCGTACCGGCCACCTCTGCCTTTGCTTACGGCCATACCACCCTGAACACGCCCGATCTCGTCCGATCTCGGAAGCTAAGCAGGGTCGGGCCTGGTTAGTACTTGGATGGGAGACAGCCTGGGAATACCAGGTGCTGTAAGCTTTTTCATGCCGGCACACTGAATGAGCAACGGTCATTCATGAATGGCCATGCAAAACACTAGATCATTGTGCACCACTAACTTTTTGCCCCCCAAAGCGCATAGGCCACGCCTACATCATTAAACCACACCCCCAATCCGACAGGCCCCGCTTTCAACCTGCCAAGCGTGTGCGTGCACGTGCGCCGTCAAGCGCTTGACCGGCGCGGCTAGAGGCTTCGCCGGCCGCCGTGGCAGGCAGGTAGAATTACTCGGGTCTCTCTTCATGACGAATAAGCCTTTCGCCTTTTACTAAAGACTTCCGTGGAGAGGGACGTTCATGAGTTATGGCTATTTTTGGAAGGCCTTGCCCATCGGACAAGGCCAGCTCAGCTGTTGAAGAAAATGACAGGGAGCACAGTGGTGCCCTTGGTTGTCTGAGTGCAAATAGGTGTGAGCGCTTTAACTAATAGTGCAGGGCAAGCGCATAGGCCACGCCCACATCATTAAAACACAGCCCCAATTGCCCGGCTCTCCACTCTGACCCAGGAAGCCTCGGGCCCCCACCGGGGTGCCAGGCCCGAAGCCAGCTAAACCCACGACCCGGCTCTCCATCCGAACCCGGGCACCCACTCTTAAGCAACCCCCCCGAACCTTCACAGTCTAATACCAGGTGCTGTAAGCTTTTCATTAACGCATCGGCTACTGCCATCTGCTGTATATGGGCCGTACCGGCCACCTCTGCCTTTGCTTACGGCCATACCACCCTGAACACGCCCGATCTCGTCCGATCTCGGAAGCTAAGCAGGGTCGGGCCTGGTTAGTACTTGGATGGGAGACCGCCTGGGAATACCAGGTGCTGTAAGCTTTTTCATGCCGGCATACTGAATGAGCAACGGTCATTCATGAATGGCCATGCAAAACACTAGATCATTGTGCACCACTAACTTTTTGCCCCCCAAAGCGCATAGGCCACGCCTACATCATTAAACCACACCCCCAATCCGACAGGCCCCGCTTTCAACCTGCCAAGCGTGTGCGTGCACGTGCGCCGTCAAGCGCTTGACCGGCGCGGCTAGAGGCTTCGCCGGCCGCCGTGACAAGCGGGTAGAATTACTCGGGTCTCTCTTCATGACGAATAAGCCTTTCGCCTTTTACTAAAGACTTCCGTGGAGAGGGACGTTCATGAGTTATGGCTATTTTTGGAAGGCCTTGCCCATCGGACAAGGCCAGCTCAGCTGTTGAAGAAAATGACAGGGAGCACAGTGGTGCCCTTGGTTGTCTGAGTGCAAATAGGTGTGAGCGCTTTAACTAATAGTGCAGGGCAAGCGCATAGGCCACGCCCACATCATTAAAACACAGCCCCAATTGCCCGGCTCTCCACTCGGACCCAGGAAGCCTCGGGCCCCCACCGGGGTGCCAGGCCCGAAGCCAGCTAAACCCACGACCCGGCCCTCCATCCGAACCCGGGCACCCACTCTTAAGCAACCCCCCCGAACCTTCACAGTCTAATACCAGGTGCTTTAAGCTTTTCATTAACGCATCGGCTACTGCCATCTGCTGTATATGGGCCGTACCGGCCACCTCTGCCTTTGCTTACGGCCATACCACCCTGAACACGCCCGATCTCGTCCGATCTCGGAAGCTAAGCAGGGTCGGGCCTGGTTAGTACTTGGATGGGAGACCGCCTGGGAATACCAGGTGCTGTAAGCTTTTTCATGCCGGCACACTGAATGAGCAACGGTCATTCATGAATGGCCATGCAAAACACTAGATCATTGTGCACCACTAACTTTTTGCCCCCCAAAGCGCATAGGCCACGCCTACATCATTAAACCACACCCCCAATCCGACAGGCCCCGCTTTCAACCTGCCAAGCGTGTGCGTGCACGCGCGCCGTCAAGCGCTTGACCGGCGCGGCTAGAGGCTTCGCCGGCCGCCGTGGCAAGCGGGTAGAATTACTCGGGTCTCTCTTCATGACGAATAAGCCTTTCGCCTTTTACTAAAGACTTCCGTGGAGAGGGACGTTCATGAGTTATGGCTATTTTTGGAAGGCCTTGCCCATCGGACAAGGCCAGCTCAGCTGTTGAAGAAAATGACAGGGAGCACAGTGGTGCCCTTGGTTGTCTGAGTGCAAATAGGTGTGAGCGCTTTAACTAATAGTGCAGGGCAAGCGCATAGGCCACGCCCACATCATTAAAACACAGCCCCAATTGCCCGGCTCTCCACTCTGACCCAGGAAGCCTCGGGCCCCCACCGGGGTGCCAGGCCCGAAGCCAGCTAAACCCACGACCCGGCTCTCCATCCGAACCCGGGCACCCACTCTTAAGCAACCCCCCCGAACCTTCACAGTCTAATACCAGGTGCTGTAAGCTTTTCATTAACGCATCGGCTACTGCCATCTGCTGTATATGGGCCGTACCGGCCACCTCTGCCTTTGCTTACGGCCATACCACCCTGAACACGCCCGATCTCGTCCGATCTCGGAAGCTAAGCAGGGTCGGGCCTGGTTAGTACTTGGATGGGAGACCGCCTGGGAATACCAGGTGCTGTAAGCTTTTTCATGCCGGCATACTGAATGAGCAACGGTCATTCATGAATGGCCATGCAAAACACTAGATCATTGTGCACCACTAACTTTTTGCCCCCCAAAGCGCATAGGCCACGCCTACATCATTAAACCACACCCCCAATCCGACAGGCCCCGCTTTCAACCTGCCAAGCGTGTGCGTGCACGCGCGCCGTCAAGCGCTTGACCGGCGCGGCTAGAGGCTTCGCCGGCCGCCGTGGCAAGCGGGTAGAATTACTCGGGTCTCTCTTCATGACGAATAAGCCTTTCGCCTTTTACTAAAGACTTCCGTGGAGAGGGACGTTCATGAGTTATGGCTATTTTTGGAAGGCCTTGCCCATCGGACAAGGCCAGCTCAGCTGTTGAAGAAAATGACAGGGAGCACAGTGGTGCCCTTGGTTGTCTGAGTGCAAATAGGTGTGAGCGCTTTAACTAATAGTGCAGGGCAAGCGCATAGGCCACGCCCACATCATTAAAACACAGCCCCAATTGCCCGGCTCTCCACTCGGACCCAGGAAGCCTCGGGCCCCCACCGGGGTGCCAGGCCCGAAGCCAGCTAAACCCACGACCCGGCCCTCCATCCGAACCCGGGCACCCACTCTTAAGCAACCCCCCCGAACCTTCACAGTCTAATACCAGGTGCTTTAAGCTTTTCATTAACGCATCGGCTACTGCCATCTGCTGTATATGGGCCGTACCGGCCACCTCTGCCTTTGCTTACGGCCATACCACCCTGAACACGCCCGATCTCGTCCGATCTCGGAAGCTAAGCAGGGTCGGGCCTGGTTAGTACTTGGATGGGAGACCGCCTGGGAATACCAGGTGCTGTAAGCTTTTTCATGCCGGCACACTGAATGAGCAACGGTCATTCATGAATGGCCATGCAAAACACTAGATCATTGTGCACCACTAACTTTTTGCCCCCCAAAGCGCATAGGCCACGCCTACATCATTAAACCACACCCCCAATCCGACAGGCCCCGCTTTCAACCTGCCAAGCGTGTGCGTGCACGTGCGCCGTCAAGTGCTTGACCGGCGCGGCTAGAGGCTTCGCCGGCCGCCGTGGCAGGCGGGTAGAATTACTCGGGTCTCTCTTCATGACGAATAAGCCTTTCGCCTTTTACTAAAGACTTCCGTGGAGAGGGACGTTCATGAGTTATGGCTATTTTTGGAAGGCCTTGCCCATCGGACAAGGCCAGCTCAGCTGTTGAAGAAAATGACAGGGAGCACAGTGGTGCCCTTGGTTGTCTGAGTGCAAATAGGTGTGAGCGCTTTAACTAATAGTGCAGGGCAAGCGCATAGGCCACGCCCACATCATTAAAACACAGCCCCAATTGCCCGGCTCTCCACTCGGACCCAGGAAGCCTCGGGCCCCCACCGGGGTGCCAGGCCCGAAGCCAGCTAAACCCACGACCCGGCTCTCCATCCGAACCCGGGCACCCACTCTTAAGCAACCCCCCCGAACCTTCACAGTCTAATACCAGGTGCTGTAAGCTTTTCATTAACGCATCGGCTACTGCCATCTGCTGTATATGGGCCGTACCGGCCACCTCTGCCTTTGCTTACGGCCATACCACCCTGAACACGCCCGATCTCGTCCGATCTCGGAAGCTAAGCAGGGTCGGGCCTTGTTAGTACTTGGATGGGAGACCGCCTGGGAATACCAGGTGCTGTAAGCTTTTTCATGCCGGCACACTGAATGAGCAACGGTCATTCATGAATGGCCATGCAAAACACTAGATCATTGTGCACCACTAACTTTTTGCCCCCCAAAGCGCATAGGCCACGCCTACATCATTAAACCACACCCCCAATCCGACAGGCCCCGCTTTCAACCTGCCAAGCGTGTGCGTGCACGCGCGCCGTCAAGCGCTTGACCGGCGCGGCTAGAGGCTTCGCCGGCCGCCGTGGCAAGCGGGTAGAATTACTCGGGTCTCTCTTCATGACGAATAAGCCTTTCGCCTTTTACTAAAGACTTCCGTGGAGAGGGACGTTCATGAGTTATGGCTATTTTTGGAAGGCCTTGCCCATCGGACAAGGCCAGCTCAGCTGTTGAAGAAAATGACAGGGAGCACAGTGGTGCCCTTGGTTGTCTGAGTGCAAATAGGTGTGAGCGCTTTAACTAATAGTGCAGGGCAAGCGCATAGGCCACGCCCACATCATTAAAACACAGCCCCAATTGCCCGGCTCTCCACTCTGACCCAGGAAGCCTCGGGCCCCCACCGGGGTGCCAGGCCCGAAGCCAGCTAAACCCACGACCCGGCTCTCCATCCGAACCCGGGCACCCACTCTTAAGCAACCCCCCCGAACCTTCACAGTCTAATACCAGGTGCTGTAAGCTTTTCATTAACGCATCGGCTACTGTCATCTGCTGTATATGGGCCGTACCGGCCACCTCTGCCTTTGCTTACGGCCATACCACCCTGAACACGCCCGATCTCGTCCGATCTCGGAAGCTAAGCAGGGTCGGGCCTGGTTAGTACTTGGATGGGAGACCGCCTGGGAATACCAGGTGCTGTAAGCTTTTTCATGCCGGCATACTGAATGAGCAACGGTCATTCATGAATGGCCATGCAAAACACTAGATCATTGTGCACCACTAACTTTTTGCCCCCCAAAGCGCATAGGCCACGCCTACATCATTAAACCACACCCCCAATCCGACAGGCCCCGCTTTCAACCTGCCAAGCGTGTGCGTGCACGCGCGCCGTCAAGTGCTTGACCGGCGCGGCTAGAGGCTTCGCCGGCCGCCGTGGCAAGCGGGTAGAATTACTCGGGTCTCTCTTCATGACGAATAAGCCTTTCGCCTTTTACTAAAGACTTCCGTGGAGAGGGACGTTCATGAGTTATGGCTATTTTTGGAAGGCCTTGCCCATCGGACAAGGCCAGCTCAGCTGTTGAAGAAAATGACAGGGAGCACAGTGGTGCCCTTGGTTGTCTGAGTGCAAATAGGTGTGAGCGCTTTAACTAATAGTGCAGGGCAAGCGCATAGGCCACGCCCACATCATTAAAACACAGCCCCAATTGCCCGGCTCTCCACTCTGACCCAGGAAGCCTCGGGCCCCCACCGGGGTGCCAGGCCCGAAGCCAGCTAAACCCACGACCCGGCTCTCCATCCGAACCCGGGCACCCACTCTTAAGCAACCCCCCCGAACCTTCACAGTCTAATACCAGGTGCTGTAAGCTTTTCATTAACGCATCGGCTACTGCCATCTGCTGTATATGGGCCGTACCGGCCACCTCTGCCTTTGCTTACGGCCATACCACCCTGAACACGCCCGATCTCGTCCGATCTCGGAAGCTAAGCAGGGTCGGGCCTGGTTAGTACTTGGATGGGAGACCGCCTGGGAATACCAGGTGCTGTAAGCTTTTTCATGCCGGCATACTGAATGAGCAACGGTCATTCATGAATGGCCATGCAAAACACTAGATCATTGTGCACCACTAACTTTTTGCCCCCCAAAGCGCATAGGCCACGCCTACATCATTAAACCACACCCCCAATCCGACAGGCCCCGCTTTCAACCTGCCAAGCGTGTGCGTGCACGCGCGCCGTCAAGCGCTTGACCGGCGCGGCTAGAGGCTTCGCCGGCCGCCGTGGCAGGCGGGTAGAATTACTCGGGTCTCTCTTCATGACGAATAAGCCTTTCGCCTTTTACTAAAGACTTCCGTGGAGAGGGACGTTCATGAGTTATGGCTATTTTTGGAAGGCCTTGCCCATCGGACAAGGCCAGCTCAGCTGTTGAAGAAAATGACAGGGAGCACAGTGGTGCCCTTGGTTGTCTGAGTGCAAATAGGTGTGAGCGCTTTAACTAATAGTGCAGGGCAAGCGCATAGGCCACGCCCACATCATTAAAACACAGCCCCAATTGCCCGGCTCTCCACTCGGACCCAGGAAGCCTCGGGCCCCCACCGGGGTGCCAGGCCCGAAGCCAGCTAAACCCACGACCCGGCTCTCCATCCGAACCCGGGCACCCACTCTTAAGCAACCCCCCCGAACCTTCACAGTCTAATACCAGGTGCTGTAAGCTTTTCATTAACGCATCGGCTACTGCCATCTGCTGTATATGGGCCGTACCGGCCACCTCTGCCTTTGCTTACGGCCATACCACCCTGAACACGCCCGATCTCGTCCGATCTCGGAAGCTAAGCAGGGTCGGGCCTTGTTAGTACTTGGATGGGAGACCGCCTGGGAATACCAGGTGCTGTAAGCTTTTTCATGCCGGCATACTGAATGAGCAACGGTCATTCATGAATGGCCATGCAAAACACTAGATCATTGTGCACCACTAACTTTTTGCCCCCCAAAGCGCATAGGCCACGCCTACATCATTAAACCACACCCCCAATCCGACAGGCCCCGCTTTCAACCTGCCAAGCGTGTGCGTGCACGCGCGCCGTCAAGCGCTTGACCGGCGCGGCTAGAGGCTTCGCCGGCCGCCGTGGCAAGCGGGTAGAATTACTCGGGTCTCTCTTCATGACGAATAAGCCTTTCGCCTTTTACTAAAGACTTCCGTGGAGAGGGACGTTCATGAGTTATGGCTATTTTTGGAAGGCCTTGCCCATCGGACAAGGCCAGCTCAGCTGTTGAAGAAAATGACAGGGAGCACAGTGGTGCCCTTGGTTGTCTGAGTGCAAATAGGTGTGAGCGCTTTAACTAATAGTGCAGGGCAAGCGCATAGGCCACGCCCACATCATTAAAACACAGCCCCAATTGCCCGGCTCTCCACTCGGACCCAGGAAGCCTCGGGCCCCCACCGGGGTGCCAGGCCCGAAGCCAGCTAAACCCACGACCCGGCTCTCCATCCGAACCCGGGCACCCACTCTTAAGCAACCCCCCCGAACCTTCACAGTCTAATACCAGGTGCTGTAAGCTTTTCATTAACGCATCGGCTACTGCCATCTGCTGTATATGGGCCGTACCGGCCACCTCTGCCTTTGCTTACGGCCATACCACCCTGAACACGCCCGATCTCGTCCGATCTCGGAAGCTAAGCAGGGTCGGGCCTGGTTAGTACTTGGATGGGAGACCGCCTGGGAATACCAGGTGCTGTAAGCTTTTTCATGCCGGCATACTGAATGAGCAACGGTCATTCATGAATGGCCATGCAAAACACTAGATCATTGTGCACCACTAACTTTTTGCCCCCCAAAGCGCATAGGCCACGCCTACATCATTAAACCACACCCCCAATCCGACAGGCCCCGCTTTCAACCTGCCAAGCGTGTGCGTGCACGCGCGCCGTCAAGCGCTTGACCGGCGCGGCTAGAGGCTTCGCCGGCCGCCGTGGCAAGCGGGTAGAATTACTCGGGTCTCTCTTCATGACGAATAAGCCTTTCGCCTTTTACTAAAGACTTCCGTGGAGAGGGACGTTCATGAGTTATGGCTATTTTTGGAAGGCCTTGCCCATCGGACAAGGCCAGCTCAGCTGTTGAAGAAAATGACAGGGAGCACAGTGGTGCCCTTGGTTGTCTGAGTGCAAATAGGTGTGAGCGCTTTAACTAATAGTGCAGGGCAAGCGCATAGGCCACGCCCACATCATTAAAACACAGCCCCAATTGCCCGGCTCTCCACTCGGACCCAGGAAGCCTCGGGCCCCCACCGGGGTGCCAGGCCCGAAGCCAGCTAAACCCACGACCCGGCCCTCCATCCGAACCCGGGCACCCACTCTTAAGCAACCCCCCCGAACCTTCACAGTCTAATACCAGGTGCTTTAAGCTTTTCATTAACGCATCGGCTACTGCCATCTGCTGTATATGGGCCGTACCGGCCACCTCTGCCTTTGCTTACGGCCATACCACCCTGAACACGCCCGATCTCGTCCGATCTCGGAAGCTAAGCAGGGTCGGGCCTGGTTAGTACTTGGATGGGAGACCGCCTGGGAATACCAGGTGCTGTAAGCTTTTTCATGCCGGCACACTGAATGAGCAACGGTCATTCATGAATGGCCATGCAAAACACTAGATCATTGTGCACCACTAACTTTTTGCCCCCCAAAGCGCATAGGCCACGCCTACATCATTAAACCACACCCCCAATCCGACAGGCCCCGCTTTCAACCTGCCAAGCGTGTGCGTGCACGTGCGCCGTCAAGCGCTTGACCGGCGCGGCTAGAGGCTTCGCCGGCCGCCGTGGCAGGCGGGTAGAATTACTCGGGTCTCTCTTCATGACGAATAAGCCTTTCGCCTTTTACTAAAGACTTCCGTGGAGAGGGACGTTCATGAGTTATGGCTATTTTTGGAAGGCCTTGCCCATCGGACAAGTCCAGCTCAGCTGTTGAAGAAAATGACAGGGAGCACAGTGGTGCCCTTGGTTGTCTGAGTGCAAATAGGTGTGAGCGCTTTAACTAATAGTGCAGGGCAAGCGCATAGGCCACGCCCACATCATTAAAACACAGCCCCAATTGCCCGGCTCTCCACTCGGACCCAGGAAGCCTCGGGCCCCCACCGGGGTGCCAGGCCCGAAGCCAGCTAAACCCACGACCCGGCTCTCCATCCGAACCCGGGCACCCACTCTTAAGCAACCCCCCCGAACCTTCACAGTCTAATACCAGGTGCTGTAAGCTTTTCATTAACGCATCGGCTACTGCCATCTGCTGTATATGGGCCGTACCGGCCACCTCTGCCTTTGCTTACGGCCATACCACCCTGAACACGCCCGATCTCGTCCGATCTCGGAAGCTAAGCAGGGTCTGGCCTTGTTAGTACTTGGATGGGAGACCGCCTGGGAATACCAGGTGCTGTAAGCTTTTTCATGCCGGCATACTGAATGAGCAACGGTCATTCATGAATGGCCATGCAAAACACTAGATCATTGTGCACCACTAACTTTTTGCCCCCCAAAGCGCATAGGCCACGCCTACATCATTAAACCACACCCCCAATCCGACAGGCCCCGCTTTCAACCTGCCAAGCGTGTGCGTGCACGCGCGCCGTCAAGCGCTTGACCGGCGCGGCTAGAGGCTTCGCCGGCCGCCGTGGCAAGCGGGTAGAATTACTCGGGTCTCTCTTCATGACGAATAAGCCTTTCGCCTTTTACTAAAGACTTCCGTGGAGAGGGACGTTCATGAGTTATGGCTATTTTTGGAAGGCCTTGCCCATCGGACAAGGCCAGCTCAGCTGTTGAAGAAAATGACAGGGAGCACAGTGGTGCCCTTGGTTGTCTGAGTGCAAATAGGTGTGAGCGCTTTAACTAATAGTGCAGGGCAAGCGCATAGGCCACGCCCACATCATTAAAACACAGCCCCAATTGCCCGGCTCTCCACTCGGACCCAGGAAGCCTCGGGCCCCCACCGGGGTGCCAGGCCCGAAGCCAGCTAAACCCACGACCCGGCTCTCCATCCGAACCCGGGCACCCACTCTTAAGCAACCCCCCCGAACCTTCACAGTCTAATACCAGGTGCTGTAAGCTTTTCATTAACGCATCGGCTACTGCCATCTGCTGTATATGGGCCGTACCGGCCACCTCTGCCTTTGCTTACGGCCATACCACCCTGAACACGCCCGATCTCGTCCGATCTCGGAAGCTAAGCAGGGTCGGGCCTGGTTAGTACTTGGATGGGAGACCGCCTGGGAATACCAGGTGCTGTAAGCTTTTTCATGCCGGCATACTGAATGAGCAACGGTCATTCATGAATGGCCATGCAAAACACTAGATCATTGTGCACCACTAACTTTTTGCCCCCCAAAGCGCATAGGCCACGCCTACATCATTAAACCACACCCCCAATCCGACAGGCCCCGCTTTCAACCTGCCAAGCGTGTGCGTGCACGCGCGCCGTCAAGCGCTTGACCGGCGCGGCTAGAGGCTTCGCCGGCCGCCGTGGCAAGCGGGTAGAATTACTCGGGTCTCTCTTCATGACGAATAAGCCTTTCGCCTTTTACTAAAGACTTCCGTGGAGAGGGACGTTCATGAGTTATGGCTATTTTTGGAAGGCCTTGCCCATCGGACAAGGCCAGCTCAGCTGTTGAAGAAAATGACAGGGAGCACAGTGGTGCCCTTGGTTGTCTGAGTGCAAATAGGTGTGAGCGCTTTAACTAATAGTGCAGGGCAAGCGCATAGGCCACGCCCACATCATTAAAACACAGCCCCAATTGCCCGGCTCTCCACTCGGACCCAGGAAGCCTCGGGCCCCCACCGGGGTGCCAGGCCCGAAGCCAGCTAAACCCACGACCCGGCCCTCCATCCGAACCCGGGCACCCACTCTTAAGCAACCCCCCCGAACCTTCACAGTCTAATACCAGGTGCTTTAAGCTTTTCATTAACGCATCGGCTACTGCCATCTGCTGTATATGGGCCGTACCGGCCACCTCTGCCTTTGCTTACGGCCATACCACCCTGAACACGCCCGATCTCGTCCGATCTCGGAAGCTAAGCAGGGTCGGGCCTGGTTAGTACTTGGATGGGAGACCGCCTGGGAATACCAGGTGCTGTAAGCTTTTTCATGCCGGCACACTGAATGAGCAACGCTCATTCATGAATGGCCATGCAAAACACTAGATCATTGTGCACCACTAACTTTTTGCCCCCCAAAGCGCATAGGCCACGCCTACATCATTAAACCACACCCCCAATCCGACAGGCCCCGCTTTCAACCTGCCAAGCGTGTGCGTGCACGCGCGCCGTCAAGCGCTTGACCGGCGCGGCTAGAGGCTTCGCCGGCCGCCGTGGCAAGCGGGTAGAATTACTCGGGTCTCTCTTCATGACGAATAAGCCTTTCGCCTTTTACTAAAGACTTCCGTGGAGAGGGACGTTCATGAGTTATGGCTATTTTTGGAAGGCCTTGCCCATCGGACAAGGCCAGCTCAGCTGTTGAAGAAAATGACAGGGAGCACAGTGGTGCCCTTGGTTGTCTGAGTGCAAATAGGTGTGAGCGCTTTAACTAATAGTGCAGGGCAAGCGCATAGGCCACGCCCACATCATTAAAACACAGCCCCAATTGCCCGGCTCTCCACTCGGACCCAGGAAGCCTCGGGCCCCCACCGGGGTGCCAGGCCCGAAGCCAGCTAAACCCACGACCCGGCTCTCCATCCGAACCCGGGCACCCACTCTTAAGCAACCCCCCCGAACCTTCACAGTCTAATACCAGGTGCTGTAAGCTTTTCATTAACGCATCGGCTACTGCCATCTGCTGTATATGGGCCGTACCGGCCACCTCTGCCTTTGCTTACGGCCATACCACCCTGAACACGCCCGATCTCGTCCGATCTCGGAAGCTAAGCAGGGTCGGGCCTGGTTAGTACTTGGATGGGAGACCGCCTGGGAATACCAGGTGCTGTAAGCTTTTTCATGCCGGCATACTGAATGAGCAACGGTCATTCATGAATGGCCATGCAAAACACTAGATCATTGTGCACCACTAACTTTTTGCCCCCCAAAGCGCATAGGCCACGCCTACATCATTAAACCACACCCCCAATCCGACAGGCCCCGCTTTCAACCTGCCAAGCGTGTGCGTGCACGCGCGCCGTCAAGCGCTTGACCGGCGCGGCTAGAGGCTTCGCCGGCCGCCGTGGCAAGCGGGTAGAATTACTCGGGTCTCTCTTCATGACGAATAAGCCTTTCGCCTTTTACTAAAGACTTCCGTGGAGAGGGACGTTCATGAGTTATGGCTATTTTTGGAAGGCCTTGCCCATCGGACAAGGCCAGCTCAGCTGTTGAAGAAAATGACAGGGAGCACAGTGGTGCCCTTGGTTGTCTGAGTGCAAATAGGTGTGAGCGCTTTAACTAATAGTGCAGGGCAAGCGCATAGGCCACGCCCACATCATTAAAACACAGCCCCAATTGCCCGGCTCTCCACTCGGACCCAGGAAGCCTCGGGCCCCCACCGGGGTGCCAGGCCCGAAGCCAGCTAAACCCACGACCCGGCCCTCCATCCGAACCCGGGCACCCACTCTTAAGCAACCCCCCCGAACCTTCACAGTCTAATACCAGGTGCTTTAAGCTTTTCATTAACGCATCGGCTACTGCCATCTGCTGTATATGGGCCGTACCGGCCACCTCTGCCTTTGCTTACGGCCATACCACCCTGAACACGCCCGATCTCGTCCGATCTCGGAAGCTAAGCAGGGTCGGGCCTGGTTAGTACTTGGATGGGAGACCGCCTGGGAATACCAGGTGCTGTAAGCTTTTTCATGCCGGCACACTGAATGAGCAACGGTCATTCATGAATGGCCATGCAAAACACTAGATCATTGTGCACCACTAACTTTTTGCCCCCCAAAGCGCATAGGCCACGCCTACATCATTAAACCACACCCCCAATCCGACAGGCCCCGCTTTCAACCTGCCAAGCGTGTGCGTGCACGCGCGCCGTCAAGCGCTTGACCGGCGCGGCTAGAGGCTTCGCCGGCCGCCGTGGCAGGCGGGTAGAATTACTCGGGTCTCTCTTCATGACGAATAAGCCTTTCGCCTTTTACTAAAGACTTCCGTGGAGAGGGACGTTCATGAGTTATGGCTATTTTTGGAAGGCCTTGCCCATCGGACAAGGCCAGCTCAGCTGTTGAAGAAAATGACAGGGAGCACAGTGGTGCCCTTGGTTGTCTGAGTGCAAATAGGTGTGAGCGCTTTAACTAATAGTGCAGGGCAAGCGCATAGGCCACGCCCACATCATTAAAACACAGCCCCAATTGCCCGGCTCTCCACTCGGACCCAGGAAGCCTCGGGCCCCCACCGGGGTGCCAGGCCCGAAGCCAGCTAAACCCACGACCCGGCTCTCCATCCGAACCCGGGCACCCACTCTTAAGCAACCCCCCCGAACCTTCACAGTCTAATACCAGGTGCTGTAAGCTTTTCATTAACGCATCGGCTACTGCCATCTGCTGTATATGGGCCGTACCGGCCACCTCTGCCTTTGCTTACGGCCATACCACCCTGAACACGCCCGATCTCGTCCGATCTCGGAAGCTAAGCAGGGTCGGGCCTGGTTAGTACTTGGATGGGAGACCGCCTGGGAATACCAGGTGCTGTAAGCTTTTTCATGCCGGCATACTGAATGAGCAACGGTCATTCATGAATGGCCATGCAAAACACTAGATCATTGTGCACCACTAACTTTTTGCCCCCCAAAGCGCATAGGCCACGCCTACATCATTAAACCACACCCCCAATCCGACAGGCCCCGCTTTCAACCTGCCAAGCGTGTGCGTGCACGCGCGCCGTCAAGCGCTTGACCGGCGCGGCTAGAGGCTTCGCCGGCCGCCGTGGCAAGCGGGTAGAATTACTCGGGTCTCTCTTCATGAAGAATAAGCCTTTCGCCTTTTACTAAAGACTTCCGTGGAGAGGGACGTTCATGAGTTATGGCTATTTTTGGAAGGCCTTGCCCATCGGACAAGGCCAGCTCAGCTGTTGAAGAAAATGACAGGGAGCACAGTGGTGCCCTTGGTTGTCTGAGTGCAAATAGGAGTGAGCGCTTTAACTAATAGTGCAGGGCAAGCGCATAGGCCACGCCCACATCATTAAAACACAGCCCCAATTGCCCGGCTCTCCACTCGGACCCAGGAAGCCTCGGGCCCCCACCGGGGTGCCAGGCCCGAAGCCAGCTAAACCCACGACCCGGCCCTCCATCCGAACCCGGGCACCCACTCTTAAGCAACCCCCCCGAACCTTCACAGTCTAATACCAGGTGCTGTAAGCTTTTCATTAACACATCGGCTACTGCCATCTGCTGTATATGGGCCGTACCGGCCACCTCTGCCTTTGCTTACGGCCATACCACCCTGAACACGCCCGATCTCGTCCGATCTCGGAAGCTAAGCAGGGTCGGGCCTGGTTAGTACTTGGATGGGAGACAGCCTGGGAATACCAGGTGCTGTAAGCTTTTTCATGCCGGCATGCTGAATGAGCAACGGTCATTCATGAATGGCCATGCAAAACACTAGATCATTGTGCACCACTAACTTTTTGCCCCCCAAAGCGCATAGGCCACGCCTACATCATTAAACCACAC
The DNA here is from genome assembly GCF_964188405.1 of Protomyctophum parallelum. Taxonomy (NCBI): domain Eukaryota; kingdom Metazoa; phylum Chordata; class Actinopteri; order Myctophiformes; family Myctophidae; genus Protomyctophum; species Protomyctophum parallelum. The sequence goes on from NC_139697.1 coordinate 54,231,148, forward strand.
CCCCAATCCGACAGGCCCCGCTTTCAACCTGCCAAGCGTGTGCGTGCACGCGCGCCATCAAGCGCTTGACCGGCGCGGCTAGAGGCTTCGCCGGCCGCCGTGGCAAGCGGGTAGAATTACTCGGGTCTCTCTTCATGACGAATAAGCCTTTCGCCTTTTACTAAAGACTTCCGTGGAGAGGGACGTTCATGAGTTATGGCTATTTTTGGAAGGCCTTGCCCATCGGACAAGGCCAGCTCAGCTGTTGAAGAAAATGACAGGGAGCACAGTGGTGCCCTTGGTTGTCTGAGTGCAAATAGGTGTGAGCGCTTTAACTAATAGTGCAGGGCAAGCGCATAGGCCACGCCCACATCATTAAAACACAGCCCCAATTGCCCGGCTCTCCACTCGGACCCAGGAAGCCTCGGGCCCCCACCGGGGTGCCAGGCCCGAAGCCAGCTAAACCCACAACCCGGCCCTCCATCCGAACCCGGGCACCCACTCTTAAGCAACCCCCCCGAACCTTCACAGTCTAATACCAGGTGCTGTAAGCTTTTCATTAACGCATCGGCTACTGCCATCTGCTGTATATGGGCCGTACCGGCCACCTCTGCCTTTGCTTACGGCCATACCACCCTGAACACGCCCGATCTCGTCCGATCTCGGAAGCTAAGCAGGGTCGGGCCTGGTTAGTACTTGGATGGGAGACCGCCTGGGAATACAAGGTGCTGTAAGCTTTTTCATGCCGGCATACTGAATGAGCAACGGTCATTCATGAATGGCCATGCAAAACACTAGATCATTGTGCACCACTAACTTTTTGCCCCCCAAAGCGCATAGGCCACGCCTACATCATTAAACCACACCCCCAATCCGACAGGCCCCGCTTTCAACCTGCCAAGCGTGTGCGTGCACGCGCGCCGTCAAGCGCTTGACCGGCGCGGCTAGAGGCTTCGCCGGCCGCCGTGGCAAGCGGGTAGAATTACTCGGGTCTCTCTTCATGACGAATAAGCCTTTACTAAAGACTTCCGTGGAGAGGGACGTTCATGAGTTATGGCTATTTTTGGAAGGCCTTGCCCATCGGACAAGGCCAGCTCAGCTGTTGAAGAAAATGACAGGGAGCACAGTGGTGCCCTTGGTTGTCTGAGTGCAAATAGGTGTGAGCGCTTTAACTAATAGTGCAGGGCAAGCGCATAGGCCACGCCCACATCATTAAAACACAGCCCCAATTGCCCGGCTCTCCACTCGGACCCAGGAAGCCTCGGGCCCCCACCGGGGTGCCAGGCCCGAAGCCAGCTAAACCCACGACCCGGCCCTCCATCCGAACCCGGGCACCCACTCTTAAGCAACCCCCCCGAACCTTCACAGTCTAATACCAGGTGCTTTAAGCTTTTCATTAACGCATCGGCTACTGCCATCTGCTGTATATGGGCCGTACCGGCCACCTCTGCCTTTGCTTACGGCCATACCACCCTGAACACGCCCGATCTCGTCCGATCTCGGAAGCTAAGCAGGGTCGGGCCTGGTTAGTACTTGGATGGGAGACCGCCTGGGAATACCAGGTGCTGTAAGCTTTTTCATGCCGGCACACTGAATGAGCAACGGTCATTCATGAATGGCCATGCAAAACACTAGATCATTGTGCACCACTAACTTTTTGCCCCCCAAAGCGCATAGGCCACGCCTACATCATTAAACCACACCCCCAATCCGACAGGCCCCGCTTTCAACCTGCCAAGCGTGTGCGTGCACGTGCGCCGTCAAGCGCTTGACCGGCGCGGCTAGAGGCTTCGCCGGCCGCCGTGGCAGGCGGGTAGAATTACTCGGGTCTCTCTTCATGACGAATAAGCCTTTCGCCTTTTACTAAAGACTTCCGTGGAGAGGGACGTTCATGAGTTATGGCTATTTTTGGAAGGCCTTGCCCATCGGACAAGGCCAGCTCAGCTGTTGAAGAAAATGACAGGGAGCACAGTGGTGCCCTTGGTTGTCTGAGTGCAAATAGGTGTGAGCGCTTTAACTAATAGTGCAGGGCAAGCGCATAGGCCACGCCCACATCATTAAAACACAGCCCCAATTGCCCGGCTCTCCACTCGGACCCAGGAAGCCTCGGGCCCCCACCGGGGTGCCAGGCCCGAAGCCAGCTAAACCCACGACCCGGCTCTCCATCCGAACCCGGGCACCCACTCTTAAGCAACCCCCCCGAACCTTCACAGTCTAATACCAGGTGCTGTAAGCTTTTCATTAACGCATCGGCTACTGCCATCTGCTGTATATGGGCCGTACCGGCCACCTCTGCCTTTGCTTACGGCCATACCACCCTGAACACGCCCGATCTCGGAAGCTAAGCAGGGTCGGGCCTGGTTAGTACTTGGATGGGAGACCGCCTGGGAATACCAGGTGCTGTAAGCTTTTTCATGCCGGCATACTGAATGAGCAACGGTCATTCATGAATGGCCATGCAAAACACTAGATCATTGTGCACCACTAACTTTTTGCCCCCCAAAGCGCATAGGCCACGCCTACATAATTAAACCACACCCCCAATCCGACAGGCCCCGCTTTCAACCTGCCAAGCGTGTGCGTGCACGCGCGCCGTCAAGCGCTTGACCGGCGCGGCTAGAGGCTTCGCCGGCCGCCGTGGCAAGCGGGTAGAATTACTCGGGTCTCTCTTCATGACGAATAAGCCTTTCGCCTTTTACTAAAGACTTCCGTGGAGAGGGACGTTCATGAGTTATGGCTATTTTTGGAAGGCCTTGCCCATCGGACAAGGCCAGCTCAGCTGTTGAAGAAAATGACAGGGAGCACAGTGGTGCCCTTGGTTGTCTGAGTGCAAATAGGTGTGAGCGCTTTAACTAATAGTGCAGGGCAAGCGCATAGGCCACGCCCACATCATTAAAACACAGCCCCAATTGCCCGGCTCTCCACTCGGACCCAGGAAGCCTCGGGCCCCCACCGGGGTGCCAGGCCCGAAGCCAGCTAAACCCACGACCCGGCCCTCCATCCGAACCCGGGCACCCACTCTTAAGCAACCCCCCCGAACCTTCACAGTCTAATACCAGGTGCTTTAAGCTTTTCATTAACGCATCGGCTACTGCCATCTGCTGTATATGGGCCGTACCGGCCACCTCTGCCTTTGCTTACGGCCATACCACCCTGAACACGCCCGATCTCGTCCGATCTCGGAAGCTAAGCAGGGTCGGGCCTGGTTAGTACTTGGATGGGAGACCGCCTGGGAATACCAGGTGCTGTAAGCTTTTTCATGCCGGCACACTGAATGAGCAACGGTCATTCATGAATGGCCATGCAAAACACTAGATCATTGTGCACCACTAACTTTTTGCCCCCCAAAGCGCATAGGCCACGCCTACATCATTAAACCACACCCCCAATCCGACAGGCCCCGCTTTCAACCTGCCAAGCGTGTGCGTGCACGCGCGCCGTCAAGCGCTTGACCGGCGCGGCTAGAGGCTTCGCCGGCCGCCGTGGCAAGCGGGTAGAATTACTCGGGTCTCTCTTCATGACGAATAAGCCTTTCGCCTTTTACTAAAGACTTCCGTGGAGAGGGACGTTCATGAGTTATGGCTATTTTTGGAAGGCCTTGCCCATCGGACAAGGCCAGCTCAGCTGTTGAAGAAAATGACAGGGAGCACAGTGGTGCCCTTGGTTGTCTGAGTGCAAATAGGTGTGAGCGCTTTAACTAATAGTGCAGGGCAAGCGCATAGGCCACGCCCACATCATTAAAACACAGCCCCAATTGCCCGGCTCTCCACTCGGACCCAGGAAGCCTCGGGCCTCCACCGGGGTGCCAGGCCCGAAGCCAGCTAAACCCACGACCCGGCTCTCCATCCGAACCCGGGCACCCACTATTAAGCAACCCCCCCGAACCTTCACAGTCTAATACCAGGTGCTGTAAGCTTTTCATTAACGCATCGGCTACTGCCATCTGCTGTATATGGGCCGTACCGGCCACCTCTGCCTTTGCTTACGGCCATACCACCCTGAACACGCCCGATCTCATCCGATCTCGGAAGCTAATCAGGGTCGGGCCTGGTTAGTACTTGGATGGGAGACCGCCTGGGAATACCAGGTGCTGTAAGCTTTTTCATGCCGGCATACTGAATGAGCAACGGTCATTCATGAATGGCCATGCAAAACACTAGATCATTGTGCACCACTAACTTTTTGCCCCCCAAAGCGCATAGGCCACGCCTACATCATTAAACCACACCCCCAATCCGACAGGCCCCGCTTTCAACCTGCCAAGCGTGTGCGTGCACGCGCGCCGTCAAGCGCTTGACCGGCGCGGCTAGAGGCTTCGCCGGCCGCCGTGGCAAGCGGGTAGAATTACTCGGGTCTCTCTTCATGACGAATAAGCCTTTCGCCTTTTACTAAAGACTTCCGTGGAGAGGGACGTTCATGAGTTATGGCTATTTTTGGAAGGCCTTGCCCATCGGACAAGGCCAGCTCAGCTGTTGAAGAAAATGACAGGGAGCACAGTGGTGCCCTTGGTTGTCTGAGTGCAAATAGGTGTGAGCGCTTTAACTAATAGTGCAGGGCAAGCGCATAGGCCACGCCCACATCATTAAAACACAGCCCCAATTGCCCGGCTCTCCACTCGGACCCAGGAAGCCTCGGGCCCCCACCGGGGTGCCAGGCCCGAAGCCAGCTAAACCCACGACCCGGCTCTCCATCCGAACCCGGGCACCCACTCTTAAGCAACCCCCCCGAACCTTCACAGTCTAATACCAGGTGCTGTAAGCTTTTCATTAACGCATCGGCTACTGCCATCTGCTGTATATGGGCCGTACCGGCCACCTCTGCCTTTGCTTACGGCCATACCACCCTGAACACGCCCGATCTCGTCCGATCTCGGAAGCTAAGCAGGGTCGGGCCTGGTTAGTACTTGGATGGGAGACCGCCTGGGAATACCAGGTGCTGTAAGCTTTTTCATGCCGGCATACTGAATGAGCAACGGTCATTCATGAATGGCCATGCAAAACACTAGATCATTGTGCACCACTAACTTTTTGCCCCCCAAAGCGCATAGGCCACGCCTACATCATTAAACCACACCCCCAATCCGACAGGCCCCGCTTTCAACCTGCCAAGCGTGTGCGTGCACGCGCGCCGTCAAGCGCTTGACCGGCGCGGCTAGAGGCTTCGCCGGCCGCCGTGGCAAGCGGGTAGAATTACTCGGGTCTCTCTTCATGACGAATAAGCCTTTACTAAAGACTTCCGTGGAGAGGGACGTTCATGAGTTATGGCTATTTTTGGAAGGCCTTGCCCATCGGACAAGGCCAGCTCAGCTGTTGAAGAAAATGACAGGGAGCACAGTGGTGCCCTTGGTTGTCTGAGTGCAAATAGGTGTGAGCGCTTTAACTAATAGTGCAGGGCAAGCGCATAGGCCACGCCCACATCATTAAAACACAGCCCCAATTGCCCGGCTCTCCACTCGGACCCAGGAAGCCTCGGGCCCCCACCGGGGTGCCAGGCCCGAAGCCAGCTAAACCCACGACCCGGCCCTCCATCCGAACCCGGGCACCCACTCTTAAGCAACCCCCCCGAACCTTCACAGTCTAATACCAGGTGCTTTAAGCTTTTCATTAACGCATCGGCTACTGCCATCTGCTGTATATGGGCCGTACCGGCCACCTCTGCCTTTGCTTACGGCCATACCACCCTGAACACGCCCGATCTCGTCCGATCTCGGAAGCTAAGCAGGGTCGGGCCTGGTTAGTACTTGGATGGGAGACCGCCTGGGAATACCAGGTGCTGTAAGCTTTTTCATGCCGGCACACTGAATGAGCAACGGTCATTCATGAATGGCCATGCAAAACACTAGATCATTGTGCACCACTAACTTTTTGCCCCCCAAAGCGCATAGGCCACGCCTACATCATTAAACCACACCCCCAATCCGACAGGCCCCGCTTTCAACCTGCCAAGCGTGTGCGTGCACGTGCGCCGTCAAGCGCTTGACCGGCGCGGCTAGAGGCTTCGCCGGCCGCCGTGGCAGGCGGGTAGAATTACTCGGGTCTCTCTTCATGACGAATAAGCCTTTCGCCTTTTACTAAAGACTTCCGTGGAGAGGGACGTTCATGAGTTATGGCTATTTTTGGAAGGCCTTGCCCATCGGACAAGGCCAGCTCAGCTGTTGAAGAAAATGACAGGGAGCACAGTGGTGCCCTTGGTTGTCTGAGTGCAAATAGGTGTGAGCGCTTTAACTAATAGTGCAGGGCAAGCGCATAGGCCACGCCCACATCATTAAAACACAGCCCCAATTGCCCGGCTCTCCACTCGGACCCAGGAAGCCTCGGGCCCCCACCGGGGTGCCAGGCCCGAAGCCAGCTAAACCCACGACCCGGCTCTCCATCCGAACCCGGGCACCCACTCTTAAGCAACCCCCCCGAACCTTCACAGTCTAATACCAGGTGCTGTAAGCTTTTCATTAACGCATCGGCTACTGCCATCTGCTGTATATGGGCCGTACCGGCCACCTCTGCCTTTGCTTACGGCCATACCACGCTGAACACGCCCGATCTCGGAAGCTAAGCAGGGTCGGGCCTGGTTAGTACTTGGATGGGAGACCGCCTGGGAATACCAGGTGCTGTAAGCTTTTTCATGCCGGCATACTGAATGAGCAACGGTCATTCATGAATGGCCATGCAAAACACTAGATCATTGTGCACCACTAACTTTTTGCCCCCCAAAGCGCATAGGCCACGCCTACATAATTAAACCACACCCCCAATCCGACAGGCCCCGCTTTCAACCTGCCAAGCGTGTGCGTGCACGCGCGCCGTCAAGCGCTTGACCGGCGCGGCTAGAGGCTTCGCCGGCCGCCGTGGCAAGCGGGTAGAATTACTCGGGTCTCTCTTCATGACGAATAAGCCTTTCGCCTTTTACTAAAGACTTCCGTGGAGAGGGACGTTCATGAGTTATGGCTATTTTTGGAAGGCCTTGCCCATCGGACAAGGCCAGCTCAGCTGTTGAAGAAAATGACAGGGAGCACAGTGGTGCCCTTGGTTGTCTGAGTGCAAATAGGTGTGAGCGCTTTAACTAATAGTGCAGGGCAAGCGCATAGGCCACGCCCACATCATTAAAACACAGCCCCAATTGCCCGGCTCTCCACTCGGACCCAGGAAGCCTCGGGCCCCCACCGGGGTGCCAGGCCCGAAGCCAGCTAAACCCACGACCCGGCCCTCCATCCGAACCCGGGCACCCACTCTTAAGCCACCCCCCCGAACCTTCACAGTCTAATACCAGGTGCTTTAAGCTTTTCATTAACGCATCGGCTACTGCCATCTGCTGTATATGGGCCGTACCGGCCACCTCTGCCTTTGCTCACGGCCATACCACCCTGAACACGCCCGATCTCGTCCGATCTCGGAAGCTAAGCAGGGTCGGGCCTGGTTAGTACTTGGATGGGAGACCGCCTGGGAATACCAGGTGCTGTAAGCTTTTTCATGCCGGCACACTGAATGAGCAACGGTCATTCATGAATGGCCATGCAAAACACTAGATCATTGTGCACCACTAACTTTTTGCCCCCCAAAGCGCATAGGCCACGCCTACATCATTAAACCACACCCCCAATCCGACAGGCCCCGCTTTCAACCTGCCAAGCGTGTGCGTGCACGCGCGCCGTCAAGCGCTTGACCGGCGCGGCTAGAGGCTTCGCCGGCCGCCGTGGCAAGCGGGTAGAATTACTCGGGTCTCTCTTCATGACGAATAAGCCTTTCGCCTTTTACTAAAGACTTCCGTGGAGAGGGACGTTCATGAGTTATGGCTATTTTTGGAAGGCCTTGCCCATCGGACAAGGCCAGCTCAGCTGTTGAAGAAAATGACAGGGAGCACAGTGGTGCCCTTGGTTGTCTGAGTGCAAATAGGTGTGAGCGCTTTAACTAATAGTGCAGGGCAAGCGCATAGGCCACGCCCACATCATTAAAACACAGCCCCAATTGCCCGGCTCTCCACTCGGACCCAGGAAGCCTCGGGCCTCCACCGGGGTGCCAGGCCCGAAGCCAGCTAAACCCACGACCCGGCTCTCCATCCGAACCCGGGCACCCACTATTAAGCAACCCCCCTTGAACCTTCACAGTCTAATACCAGGTGCTGTAAGCTTTTCATTAACGCATCGGCTACTGCCATCTGCTGTATATGGGCCGTACCGGCCACCTCTGCCTTTGCTTACGGCCATACCACCCTGAACACGCCCGATCTCATCCGATCTCGGAAGCTAATCAGGGTCGGGCCTGGTTAGTACTTGGATGGGAGACCGCCTGGGAATACCAGGTGCTGTAAGCTTTTTCATGCCGGCATACTGAATGAGCAACGGTCATTCATGAATGGCCATGCAAAACACTAGATCATTGTGCACCACTAACTTTTTGCCCCCCAAAGCGCATAGGCCACGCCTACATCATTAAACCACACCCCCAATCCGACAGGCCCCGCTTTCAACCTGCCAAGCGTGTGCGTGCACGCGCGCCGTCAAGCGCTTGACCGGCGCGGCTAGAGGCTTCGCCGGCCGCCGTGGCAAGCGGGTAGAATTACTCGGGTCTCTCTTCATGACGAATAAGCCTTTCGCCTTTTACTAAAGACTTCCGTGGAGAGGGACGTTCATGAGTTATGGCTATTTTTGGAAGGCCTTGCCCATCGGACAAGGCCAGCTCAGCTGTTGAAGAAAATGACAGGGAGCACAGTGGTGCCCTTGGTTGTCTGAGTGCAAATAGGTGTGAGCGCTTTAACTAATAGTGCAGGGCAAGCGCATAGGCCACGCCCACATCATTAAAACACAGCCCCAATTGCCCGGCTCTCCACTCGGACCCAGGAAGCCTCGGGCCTCCACCGGGGTGCCAGACCGAAGCCAGCTAAACCCACGACCCGGCTCTCCATCCGAACCCGGGCACCCACTATTAAGCAACCCCCCCGAACCTTCACAGTCTAATACCAGGTGCTGTAAGCTTTTCATTAACGCATCGGCTACTGCCATCTGCTGTATATGGGCCGTACCGGCCACCTCTGCCTTTGCTTACGGCCATACCACCCTGAACACGCCCGATCTCATCCGATCTCGGAAGCTAATCAGGGTCGGGCCTGGTTAGTACTTGGATGGGAGACCGCCTGGGAATACCAGGTGCTGTAAGCTTTTTCATGCCGGCATACTGAATGAGCAACGGTCATTCATGAATGGCCATGCAAAACACTAGATCATTGTGCACCACTAACTTTTTGCCCCCCAAAGCGCATAGGCCACGCCTACATCATTAAACCACACCCCCAATCCGACAGGCCCCGCTTTCAACCTGCCAAGCGTGTGCGTGCACGCGCGCCGTCAAGCGCTTGACCGGCGCGGCTAGAGGCTTCGCCGGCCGCCGTGGCAAGCGGGTAGAATTACTCGGGTCTCTCTTCATGACGAATAAGCCTTTCGCCTTTTACTAAAGACTTCCGTGGAGAGGGACGTTCATGAGTTATGGCTATTTTTGGAAGGCCTTGCCCATCGGACAAGGCCAGCTCAGCTGTTGAAGAAAATGACAGGGAGCACAGTGGTGCCCTTGGTTGTCTGAGTGCAAATAGGTGTGAGCGCTTTAACTAATAGTGCAGGGCAAGCGCATAGGCCACGCCCACATCATTAAAACACAGCCCCAATTGCCCGGCTCTCCACTCGGACCCAGGAAGCCTCGGGCCTCCACCGGGGTGCCAGGCCCGAAGCCAGCTAAACCCACGACCCGGCTCTCCATCCGAACCCGGGCACCCACTCTTAAGCAACCCCCCCGAACCTTCACAGTCTCATACCAGGTGCTGTAAGCTTTTCATTAACGCATCGGCTACTGCCATCTGCTGTATATGGGCCGTACCGGCCACCTCTGCCTTTGCTTACGGCCATACCACCCTGAACACGCCCGATCTCATCCGATCTCGGAAGCTAATCAGGGTCGGGCCTGGTTAGTACTTGGATGGGAGACCGCCTGGGAATACCAGGTGCTGTAAGCTTTTTCATGCCGGCATACTGAATGAGCAACGGTCATTCATGAATGGCCATGCAAAACACTAGATCATTGTGCACCACTAACTTTTTGCACCCCAAAGCGCATAGGCCACGCCTTCATCATTAAACCACACCCCCGGTCCGACAGGCCCCGCTTTCGACCCGGACACCCGCTCTTAGCCACCCACCCAAGACGCCCTAAACCCAGCCGCGGGAGCACAGAGCCACCTCGGACTGTGAAATAACGCACGTGCTGTGTCGCGGGCTGCCCACGCCAAGTGTGTGCGTGCAGGCGCGCCGTCAAGCGCTTGACCGGCGCGGCAAGAGGCTTCGCCGGGCGCCGTGGCAAGCGGGTAGAATTACTCGGGTCTCTCTTCATGACGAATAAGGCTTTCGCCTTTTACTAAAGACTTCCGTGGAGAGGGACGTTCATGAGTTATGGCTCTTTTTGGAAGGCCTTGCCCATCGGACAAGGCCAGCTCAGCTGTTGAAGAAAATGACAGGGAGCACAGTGGTGCGCTTGGACGTCTGAGTGCAAATAGGTGTGAGCGCTTTAACTAATAGTATTGAAGGTTTTCAAAATGTGTCAAAGTGTTAAGATCTACAAGCTCACATACTGCCACTGTGTCTTGTTATGTGTGCTTAAGACATGGCTGTTGGGTACCGCAAAGAGGCCATTGTTACGCCCACGTGGAGGGGACTAGTCGTTGTCTGACCGGCAGGGGACTGGTATGTGGATGAGTGCTTTCCTCTATGGCCAGCATGTACAACTCATACTTACCTGCATAGAGATAACATGGGACCACGAATCTAGCTTCCTTGGTCTGAACTTTTTTTTTTCTGGTCGTTGCATAGTATCAGTGTCCAGTAGTACACATCTATAAGACAAATTATTGATTCGGTAGTCTAGTGGTCTGTGCTCTTACCCCTGGATTTATTGCTGAAATTTTTGACGTTATCATTATTGTAAATCATTTGATAACTCTTCTATCAAGAAAGACGTTGTGTATTGCTATAAACTTGTTGGACTGCTCTCCTCTCCTCTTCTCTCCTCTCCTCTCCAGAGGAGTTCTGTGTCTTCACTGTGAAGACACAAAACAGACCTTTAAAACATGTTTTTTAATGTTATTCCTTCGAACACTAGACGTATTTTTCATATTCAGGACATGCCGAATCCAAAGGTGCCGGTCTCGAATTTCCACGACGTTTGCAAAGGTTTGCCAAAAGGCTGCCACAAATGGGGCTACCGCCGCGACCGTATGTCCGTTTGGCCCGAAACTTATACGGTTGCGATCGGGGCCGCGGCCCCCGATGGCAGACGTATAAGTTTCGGACAAAACGGACATACGGTCGCGGCGGTAGCCCTGAACGAAGGCCTACAATTTGCCGACTTTGACGCGCGCCAACCCGCCAACGATAAAACATTACGGTCCGACGTTCGGATATGTCGGAGAGCTCCCCCAGATGAACGGTTTGATGTCTTCGATGTACGCCTCCGACAGTCGTACAAAACGGGAGGCATACTATCATCCGACAGAGCATTGCTCCAAAGGAGCAATGCTCCGAGGTGCGCTGCGGGTCGGGAGAGGGTTGCGGTTAGGTTTAGGTGTCTGCCCCGGGGGAGGTTAGGGTTAGGGTGAGGGAGGAGGTAGGTTGTCGTTCGGACCAATGCTCGGATGAAAGTACTGCACTCTTACAAAACGTCCTTCACTTTGGCTTTGTGCATCAGACACCTCATAGACCCATAGGCCCTCATTTATCAACCGTGCGTACGCCAAAATATGGGTGCACGCCGAAATTACCGACATTTTCGGCATTTACCATTTCCGCCAAAGCTTGAAATTGAACTTTAGTAAGACAAAAAGTCATGTCTGGTCAGGAGCAAGGGGAAACTTTTTTATTTGCTTTTTCCATTGTGTAACTATGGTTACCATGCGTTGTTTGGTCGTATTGCAGAACGTTCATGTCGCAAAAACGAGGGCGAGGCTTGATTTCATAGGGCGTGCCAGATAGATTTCACTCACATTTATTAACGTCGGAACGAAATTAAGGAAGGATCAGCTGTTTGCGATCACTTTATAAATGCCGTGGCGACGTGGGTGTACTACGAAACCTGCACTCGAATCTGTGGCAGATTTTACACTCGATTGATAAATGAGGGCTTTAACAGCATCCTGACTGAAAAAGTGAAACGAGACCCCGCTTCCTAGAAAGGTGCGTCTCTGCAAGCGCTATAACATATCCGAAAATCAGACCTGAAGGCCTTACCGTTGTGCCGTTCTAGTGAAGCAAAGGTTTGACGTTCGCGCGTTCTACGTCGATGATCGTAAGTCTGTTCGGGATGAGCCTTATATCTCTGCGATCGCAGCGACGAGCCGATCGTCGTGATAGTCTCTGTCTTTTTCTGCGATCTTTGGAACCTCAAATCTGGCCCAAAGGTCACATGGCAGTCTTTTGGCTGAACTTTTACCTTTGCAAACGTCGTGGAAATTCGAGACCACCGCCATTGAATTCGGCATGTATATGGATATTGGAGGTTGTTACATATTTTTTTAAATATCCTTCACCCCATTTTCCAAGTAATTTGGCCCCAAATGTCACCGTTGCAGTCTTTTGGCTGAACTTTGACCTTTGCAAACGTTGTGGAAAGTCCAGACCGACGCCATTGGATTCGGCAATGCTCTAAATATGAAGAATACGTCACGTCTTTCTTGATAGAAGTGTTATTAAATGATTTACAATAATGATAACGTCTCCATCTTTTGTCCATACACAATATACAAAAGAACAGTTCAAATAAGTTTGAGGTGGTTGGAGGACATCCACTGTGAGATGTCAGCCAGGCATGCAGTGATGCGCTCTTCTACCTGAGTGGCAGAGGGGGTAAGGATAGAAACAGTTGTGTGTCATCAGCGTCATAGGTCCGGTCGGTGAGGTAGGAGGAGAACCACTTTAGTGCCGTTCCACCGATGCCTAGATCCGCTAGGGTGTCTAGGAGCAGCTGGTGGTTACCTGTGTCAAATGCTGCGATAGGTCTAGGAGAATCAGTACTGCAGAGTGGGAAGCAGCTTGGGCTTCTGTGGGAAGCAGCTTGGGCTTCTGTGACTGCCAGCAGGGCAGTCTCTGTGGAGTGGGCCTTCTTAAATCCGGACTGGTTGGGATCCAGCAGGTTGTTCTGTGAGAGATGGAGAGAGAGCTGGTTGGAGACAACATGTCCAATGGTTTTAGAAATAAATGAAAGGAGTGATACCGGTCTGTAGTTCTTGACATCTGAGGGGTCAAGGGTTGGTTTCTTGAGGAGTGGTGTTTCTCTGGCTGACTTGAGGGCAGATGGGACGCAGCCTGAGGTTACTGAGGTGTTGATGATGGAGGTGATGAAGGGGAGCAGATCAGGTGCGATGGTCTGGAAGATTGGAGATGGGACAGGGTCAAGAGGACAGGTGGTAGGTCTAGATAGAGGATGTCACTAGTTGTAGAACCTCGTCTGGGGAAAGAGGAGAGAAGGAGGACATGCATGGTATGTTGGGGTTAGTGTTGGTTGAGTCAGATGCCACTTTATGTGGGAGGGGAGGAAAGGAGCTGCTGATATCATCAACCTTCTTCTCGAAGTAGTTGACAAAAACATCAGCAGTGAGGGATGAAGGTTGAGTGGGTTAAGGAGGGAGGAGAAAGTGGAGAAGAGCTTCCTTACAATTTATAATTTCAATTTACAATTTAGGCATTTAGCAGAAGCTCTTAATCCAGAGCGATTTACATTAAGCAAGAACAAAAGGCATGGGAATACATCACAAAAAAAGCATTTATCATGAAACATGTGTAAGCTAAGAAAGTAACAGTGGAATATCTATATTATGAGACTATACATATAAACTATATATCTATACTACTATGCTATACATATGTACTATGGTGTGCTATGACTATATGCAATGCAATTATAGTGCTGTCTACATAACATGCTATAAGTCTGTATCAAATGCTATCTAAGTCTACAGAAATGCTATCTAAGGGGGTAGGATAAGTGCTATGGAAAAGGTGGGTTTTCAGACTACGGCGGAAGATTGGGAGTGATGCTGCAGTTCTGACTGCAATGGGAAGTGCATTCCACAGTTTTGGAGCCAGAAGGGAGAAGAGTTTGGGACGTGTGGAGCGTTGTCCCGCCGTTTTTAGTGAGGGTACTTCCAGCTTCCCTGCGTTGGCTGATCTGAGTGCGCGGGGGGGTTTGTAGGGTTCAATCATACTTGCAAGATAAGGGGGAGCCATAACTTTGGTTGCTTTGAATGCCAGCATCAGAGTTTTGTATTCTGTGCGGGCAGCGACCGGGAGCCAGTGGAGGGAGCGGAGCAGGGGGGAGACATGTGAGACTTTTGGCTGGTTGAAGACCAAGCGAGCTGCGGCATTTTGGATCAGCTGGAGAGGCTTAAGTGCACATGCTGGTAGGCCAGTAAGGAGGGAGTTACAATAGTCGAGTTTTGACAAGACTGTTGTCTGGATTAGGAGCTGGGCTGATTCCTGGGTGAGGAACGGTCTAATTCGTCGTATGTTATAGAGTGTGAACCTACAGGATCGAGTGACTTCCTTGGGTTAGAAGTACAGGATTGGATTTTTACAGGACTGTGTGTGCACCTTTAAGTTTCCAGTATCTCACTCGCGTGCGCTTTGGGATTTTCTGTTTATTAGATCTAAAAGCTTTTCTTCAATATGGCTGTTGTCTGAGGAGGCAATATAACTCTGTTTTGTACTTTCTACGTCACTTCCCAGCACCTGCGCGGCGCGCGCACACAACACACACACACACACACACACACACACACACACACACACACACACACACACACACACACACACACACACACACACACACACCCACGTTACAGCAAAGCGCGGGCTGACTCAGTGAGTAGGCTACAAGCAGAGCAGCACAACAGTGTTCACCCGACCGGCGTTTATCCATCGTGAGTCATGTTGGCAAAACAGTAGCCTCGATACACAGGCTTATGTTTCGTCTAGCAAAACAGAAATGAGATGAGACGTCATGGGATAACTAATACTATCATAGGCTACTATGAGCAGAGCTGCAGAGGGGCTAATGGTTAGCATGTTGCATGCATGATAACAGGGACAATACATAGTGAATGATTACATTGACTTCATGTAAAGATAGTTATTTCGTCTGCTTCATACTGCTTTTACCCTACTGCTATATATTTTTTGTATTCTACTGGCAGTTAGCCTCGGTGACCGGCAGTGTTGTGCCTAAGCTACAAAAGGCTTGCCAGCTACAACCAATTTCAATAGTTATTTGTTTTTGTAGTGCAAAAGCAGTTTGCCTCATCACAAATTATTACTGCATTTGCTAAGTTTACAATAAATGTCAAGTCATTCTGTTTTCTAATTTAAATAATCTGATTTCATTCTAGTCATGGAGTTTCACCATGGACACTTTTGTCGCAGAGATGCTGACTGCATGGCAACTTGATAATTGAATAGAGACATTTAAAGGTAAATAATTTGTATTGAGGCAATGTTGTAGCCTACTATAAACTATTTTGATATATTTTAAGGAGGCCATATCCAGTTTGATACTAAATTGTCTCTATTTTGACTAGGTAATTAACCACAAAACCCTATAGGCTATGGAGTTATTATACTAGACGTGAGTTAACTCCACACCATTTGTTGCTAAAAAAAATAAAAATAGCAGATATACAAGCTCACAACAGATTGCATTGTGAGCTTGTAGATATTTCTGGCTGCTAATCCTCCCAAAAATGTGGATGATTATGTAAATAATTATTTAAAATTGTAATAATTGTTACTGGCCTACATTTGTAACATTTACTTCTTTCTTTATTTTCATTCTTGATTGATTGATTGATAATTGTATTAGACAATTGGATGCAAACAGTACAGGGTACAGTCAAGCACAGCACCGAAGAAAGACCTTGCAGTCTTGTTTCCATTCGGGTCCCATGCATTCATTCACAGTGACAACAGTGACAACAAACAATACGTTTCTCAAACACACAAAATCTATATCTACAGGTTGGAATATAAATACATTAATAAAACATAAAAAGGGGGGAGAGCCAATCACCTTCTCTCCCTTTGACCTGATGACAGTGACAGGTGAGTTTTCAGACCCTTTTTTAAAGGAAACCAGTGATCTGCTTGTTTTGAGGGAAGGGGGCAGGGCATTCCACACTTGAGTGGCAGTGCTGTGAAATGTGAATTTACCCATATTTGTTCTGAAAATGGGTGGTACCAGATCATTATTTACACTCCCTCTAGTATTATGGCTGTGGGAGTTGATCACCTTTTTGAGGTAATCAGTCAAGTAAATGGGCACTGTGGGCATGGACGGCAGAGCTGCATTTACAATATTGAATGCTAGTCCCATTTTCAGTCTATTAACTCCTATTGTCCTCAACACTGAGCCACACTGATGCTATCAAATTGTGTTGCACAGAGGTGGGTCATGGGCCCTAATCCTAGTAAAAGTCAGATTAGTTTGTTTTGGGAGTTCTGGAGCTTATTTTTTTGTGACATTGAGATGTTGGAATACCAGGAGGTACATACATAGTCAAATAAGGGCTGAATGAGAGCTCCAGCTAGTGTCCTGAGAGCCGTCTTGTTAACAAATGTGGAGATTCTGCCCAAGAATCTTGTTCTTTGATTTACTTTTTTGATCGCTCTTGTTGCCATGCCTTCACCCGTCAGTTTATTGTCAAGGATACAGCCCAGATATGTAACCTCTACTTTGTTAGCTATTACTATGTCATCAATACTGACCTTAAAATCCTTTACAATTAACCTATTAAGGAAATGGTTGGACCCAAAAAGGATGGAATCTGTTTTACCTAAATGCAATGAGAGTTTGTTATCTGTAAGCCAAGTTCGGATATTGGTGAGTTCTGAGCTGAGTGCCTCCTCAACCCGTGTTTTGTGTTCTCCCGAAATCAGGAGTGCTGAGTCGTCTGCAAACAGGAACAATTTACAATTACAGGCAGCACTCATGTCGTTAATATATAATAGAAATAATAGTGGCCCTAGTATGCTTCCTTGGGGCACCCCACAGTTCACTGGGGGAGGACAAGGTTCCCTTTATGTCCACCATTTGTTCTCTTCCCTCAAGGTAGGATTTCATCCAGCGTACTGATGTACTAGTAAATCCTATTGCCTCCAGTTTGTCAAGTAGGATTGAGTGGTTAACAGTGTCAAACGCTTTTTGGAGGTCCAGCATGACCATGCCACAGTACTTGCCCGAATCTACTTCACGCTTGATGTAGTCGTACAATAGGCAGGTGTCAGTGGAGTGGGATGTTCTGAATCCAGACTGGAACTCGAACAGCAGGTTGCGTTCGTTTAGGTAGCTGTTGATCTGTTCATAAATTAATCTCTCTATGACCATAGATGTAGAACTCAGGATGGATACAGGGCGGTATTTCCCAGTATCTAATTTGCTTCCCTTCTTAAATAGGGGGATTACTCGTGCCATCTTCAGTTCCTTTGGGACATAGCATTGGCTGATGGATACATTTGTTATGTGGGCTATGATTGGAGCTATGGAGACAGCAGCGTCTCAGAGGAATCTGCTGGGGATATTATCATAGCCAGTGGCCTTGTTTGGCTGAAGGGCCATGAGTTTTTTCAACACCTCTTCGTTTCCTACTGGTTGTATTGAAAAGGAGTCTTTTTTTTATTTTATTTTTTTATCCCATGCTTTTGTAACCCAGTTTTCTTTTCACCCAGTGCAAATTATCTAATGTAATCCTGGGCGCTACACTTCCTCTGCCAACCTGGGGGGGGGGGGGGGGGGGGGGGGGGGGGCAGCGGACTGACCTCATGCCTCCTTCTATGTGACAAGGAGTCTTGTTGGGCCCCTAATTTTAAATAGTGGGTTTTGATGTGTTCAGCACCGTACAGGCCTGAATGCGGGGGGAGTTTATTAACCAACTGGGTGGCAATGTTAGTGAAGAAATTATTAAAACTGTTTGCTACAATTTGTTTGTCTGTGATAATGGAGCCGCTTGAAATAATGGAGAAATTTGAGGATTTGGTTTGAAGTTTATTGCTACACCCTAATTTATTTAAAGCCTCCCAGAGTTTTTCAGGATGTTTTTTGTTTGATTCAATGTTCTCATTTATGAAGTTTTTTTTGGCTTTTGAAATTAGGCTTTTTACTACATTGTGTTGCTTTTTGTATTTTTCATGTGATTGATCATTTTTGTTTTTGTTATACTCTGAGTAAACTGTATTTCGTAGCTTGATGGCATTCAATATTTCCCCTTTCATTCAAGGCTCTGTACGGAATTTGACCCTTACCGTTAATTTTTGTCGGGGCAATACTATCCAGAATATCCAAAAAAGTATCTTTGAATCTGGCCATGTTTCATCAACAGATGTGCAATCTAGGATATTTGACCAGTCTATTTTATCAAGAGCTTCTATGAGAGCTTCACTGGTATAATGTTTCATGGATCTGTTTTTGACTGTAGTGTGACAATGAACTGATAAAATATGCAAAATATGATGTTATGGTCGCTTAAACTACTCTCTATTACCCCACTTTTTGTGATTCTGGCCGGGTCTGATGACAGAATCAGGTCAATGGTTGATTGAGAGGCTGGTCTTGTAATGTGTTGTATTAATTGTGTGAGGCTATGCAGGTTACAGAATTTGGTAAATTGTTTGAATGTATTGTTTTTTCGGTGAACACTGGTGTTGAAGTCGCAGAGAATAATTAATTCAGAATAATAATAATAATAAACTTTATTTATATAGCACCTTTCATACATAAATGTAGCTCAAAGTGCTTTACAGAGCAGAAAAGACAAAAAACAAAAAACAGGCATGCAGTTAAAACAATAGGACAATAATGCAGTGTCAAATCAGGAGAAGGCAGTGTTACAAAGATAAGAACAGATCAAATAAGGCAACAACATTAAAAAATAAGCAGTAATATAATACAGTGAGGACGTGAATAACAAAAAATAAAAGATCACTTAAAAGCAATGTTGTAGAGGTGGGTCTTGAGCTGAGCTTTAAAAATGTCTACAGAGACTGCCTGACGAAGGTGCAGTGGGAGCTTGTTCCATGCCGACGGCCCGTAGAAGCAAAAAGCTGCTTCCCCCTTTTTTAGTTGCCATTTTTTTAGGCAAAGCGAGCAGGCCAGCAGTGGAAGACCTTAGGGGCCGGTTTGGGACATATTTAGGCAGGCAGTCATGTAGGTAGGAAGGTGCGAGACCATTTAGAGCTTTATAGACAAGTAAAATAATTTTAAAATCAATCCTAAAACCAACAGGAAGCCAGTGCAGTGATGCCAAAACTGGAGTAATATGTTCTCTCATCTTAGTTCTAGTTACAACTCTAGCTGCTGCATTTTGGACAAGTTGTAGTCTGTCAGTTGTTTTCTTAGGCAGTCCTGAAAAGAGCGCATTGCAGTAGTCAAGCCGAGAAAAAACAAAGGTGTGGATTAGCGTTTTTGCATCGTCCAAGGACAAATAGGCTCTGATTCGTGCAATATTTCTAAGGTGAAAAAAGGCAATCTTGGTAACATGATTAATGTGTGAATTAAATTTCAATTCAGAATCAATAATAATGAATGTCCTATTACTTTGATATCCTGTTCAATTAGATCATAAAAATGATTTTGATCGGGTGGTCTGTATATTGCTCCAATTATTAGGG
The DNA here is from genome assembly GCF_964188405.1 of Protomyctophum parallelum. Classification (NCBI taxonomy): domain Eukaryota; kingdom Metazoa; phylum Chordata; class Actinopteri; order Myctophiformes; family Myctophidae; genus Protomyctophum; species Protomyctophum parallelum. The sequence continues at coordinate 54,250,808 of NC_139697.1, forward strand.
GTTTGGGATTTGGGGGAAAATATTTTGACCCAGACAGATTCTGTGTTTATACCTGGTTCCAAGAGCACATTGTTGTTAATATTTGATCTTATATATATGCACACCCCACCCCCTGAGCGATCTCGGTCCTTTCTCATGATAGTGTACCCATGTATCTCAATTTCTGCATCTTGTACAGAGTCATCCAGTTTTGTTTCAGAAAATGAGAGAATGTCCACTTTCCCATTCCCAAACATGTTTCTAACTTCCGATATTTTGGCGGGACATTTTAAGCTATTTATATTTAGGTGTAAGATATGAAGACCTCTAGTGGAGAAGATATTGTCCATTTCATTCATGGAAAAAAGGTCCTTTATCGCCCTCTAGCGTTTCTGCGGGGACGGTGGAGGGAGGAGGAGGGGGGAGAGGGAGAGGGGGTGATGATGACGATGCGTGAAGGTGATTTGGTCCGAGCCCAGAATGGAGAGGTGTAGGGAAAGGGGCGGAACTATTATGCTGGGGGCCGGGACCGGGGGGAAGTCAATTCGTCACAACACTGGACTGAACGATGGACAGTGTTGAGTCTGTTGACAGGTCCAGGGGAGTGTAACGGAGACCGATGGTTAAATTAGCTGCTAAAACTTTGCTACCAAGTTTATTTGGATGCAGCCCATCACTGCTGAAGAAGGACGTGCGGCCCCAGAACAGATTGAAATTGTCAATGTAGTTAAGATTGTGGGTGCGGCAGAGACGGTGTAGCCATGTGTTCAGGCTGGTGATTCTACTGAATCTCTCATCACCACAACGGAAGCGTGGGATGGGACCCGAGATGAAGAAGGATAATCCACTACCTTGGAGGACATCAACAAGGCGTAGAAAGTCGCCTTTTATCTGCTCCGAGCGGCGGAGTCCGGTGTCATTTGTTCCTATGTGGATTATGAGTTTAGAGACGGATGGTGGGAGTGACTGTATGAGGCTGGGGAGTTTATCTTGAATTTCAGAGGAGGAGGTTGATGGAGAGCTTTTGTTTGTTGGACACCAATGCCATTGCAGCGTGTCAAATTCCAGAAACACCACAAGGAACTTGTGAGTTAAAAAAATAGGTTTGATCAGACATTTTTGTACATGCTTCCGCTGCAAAGAAGCCATAGCCGGAGATGCAAAGTCTCTGTTTATTTATTTGAGGGCAGTGCATTCCATGACTAATGCTTCAACATTTTGGCAGTGCTATGAAAACGGTTGCAGGCGGACTTTTGGGTTTGTGCGGTCTTTCAGAAGACACCTTTTGAAAGTCCATCCTGTTGTTCCAGGCCAGCATCATGGCACTGAACAGCATTCCATCTGTAGAGGGCACATCTGTTCCCATAAATGTAGAAATGTATAATACAGAAAATTCTGATCCTGAAGAGGCCTTTGTGCAAAATGAACAGGATGATTACTGGGATGACCTAGAACAAGGTACCATAATGGACAGAGTAGCTGAGTTTTTAGCAACCCTTAAGGCTAAATCAGCACAGACCTACAGTACAGTCCGTTTTGTTGTGCAACATACATCCAGCTTGGTTTCGGACATTGTCGGTTCACTACAGAGGAAGACTTTGTATCTGTTCGAAAGATTTGGTCATAAGGATGATCCCGCGGTACAAGCACTTGCCCATGATTTTGAGGCAGCAGCTAGTCCATTTGAAGGGTTGGAATCTGAATTCAAACAGTTTTAAGTATGTTGTGAAGTCGGGCAACTTCATTGAGCCGGTAGAGGAGATGTTCCCTGGAGGCTCCTTTGTGCAGAGAAGGGCCCCTGCTACTGGGACAGTTAGACAGGTTTTACTGCCAGACGTGTTTTATCGTGTCCCCCTGAAACCTCTGTTGCAAAAAGTGCTCGAGATCCCTGGCATTTTGGATGCCATCTTTGCCTGGCAGCAAAGAGAAGATGGAGTCCTTTCAGACTTCTATGATGGGGAATACTGTAAGCAGCATCCTCTCTTCTCCAACTGTTCCACTTGTATTCTATAATGACGGCTGTGAAACGGTAAATCCACTGGGGGCAAAGGTTGGCGTTCACAAGTTGGGGTTCATTTACATGATGATCAAGAGTTTGCCCCCAGTGTTTTCATCAAAACTCTCAGCACACTTTCTGGTGGCAGGTTACAAAGTGGATGATGCCAAATCGTATCAGGTTGATGCTGTTCTGCGGCCAGTCATAGAGGAACTGAAGGATATTGAGGTCAATGGTATAACTGTCAACACACCTCACTTTAAGGGTGAAATCAGGTTTGCAGTTGCCCAGTTGTGTGGGGACAATCTTGGTTTGAATGGCATACTTGGATTTACAGAGGGCTTCAATGCTAATTATTTCTGTCGCATCTGCAAAGCACAAAAGACTACAACACAGTCACAGACAAAGGCACATGCAACCCTGATGCGAAATGAGGCAAATTACGCGGCTGATGTTCGTTGTCATAGCTTGTCAGATACTGGTGTTAGCAGGGACAGTATTCTAAATAATTTGTCCTACTTTAATGTGACACACAACAAAGTGTTGGATATCATGCATGACTTGTTGGAAGGGGTGGGTCCATTTGAGCTGAAGTTGGTGCTCGCCTCCTTGATTGAGGACAAACACCTCACACTTGACACACTCAACTTCAGGATAACTGGCTTTTCTGATGTCAAGAACAAGCCATCTGTGATTGGGAAGCAGGAACTTAGATAGCCGTTTAGACAGCTGTGTTATGATGATAACAGAGACCTGGATGAAGGAAAGCACTCCCGGCTTAGCAGTGGAACTAGCCGGCCGCACCGTCTACCGAGCGGATCGCACATCTGACTCTGGTAAGGGAGGAGGAGGCGGCGTGTGCATATATGTGAATAACAGCTGGTGTACAGACACTACTGTTGTTGAAAGACATTGTTGCCCGGATCTAGAGTTTCTAATGATCAAATGCAGACCATTCTTCTTGCCAAGGGAGATGTCGGCAGCTCTTATTATTGCTGTGTATGTCCACCCCCGAGCTAACGCTAAAGTAGCTATGAGCAAACTGCATGACGTCATTAGTAAACAACAGAACAAACACCCGGAGGGTATTTTTATTGTGGCTGGTGATTTCAACCACACAAACCTTAAGACTGTCTTGCCCAAATTCTATAAAAATGTACACATTAAGACCAGGGGAAATAAAATACTGGACCAGGTGTACACAAATGTACCTGGAGCCTATAAGGCATATGCCTCGCCTGAACTTGGGACAGAGACTAAATCTGACCATATGTCTGTTGTCCTGATTCCAGCTTACCAGCCCCGCATCTGCAGATCTAAACCCCAGATCAAGACAGTGCAGAGCTGGACAGAGGAGGACTCATCAGCACTGCAGGACTGCTTTGAGGATACAGTGTGGGAGCTCTTTGAACATCCAGACATTGAGCAGTACACCTCCACTGTACTATCCTACATAAACTTCTGCACTGACAATGTGTGCACAAAAAAGCAGATTAAAATCTTCCCTAACCAGAAACCATGGTTTACCAACGGGGTGCGACTACTGCTCAGAGCCCGGGACACTGCATTTAGATCAGGGGATAGGGAGGCTTATAGCAGAGCCAGAGCAGCCCTGAAAAGAGGCATTAAAAATGCAAAACAAAAATACAAACAGCGTATTGAGGACAACTTCAGAGACAACAACTCCCGCACCATGTGGCAAGGCATCAGACATCTCACAGACTACAAACAGACCTCTGGTTCCCCACCCCTGACAGACCCCACCCTCCCAGACCAGCTCAATGCTTTCTTTGCCAGGTTTGAGAACAGCAGCGATGCAGGTCCAGATATTAACATCACAGAGGGTGGACACCAACTGAGTTTTCAGCCATATCAGGTCAAACAGGTCCTCCAGAACATCAACAACAACAAGGCAGCTGGACCCGACGGTGTTCCAGGCCGAGCACTGAAGGCGTGTGCTGGCCAGCTTGCCGCAGTCTTTGCAGACATCTTCAATCTGTCACTCAAGCAAGCGACTGTCCCGACCTGTCTAAAAGCCACTACCATCATTCCTGTCCCCAAAGCCTCAGCCATCACCTGCATGAACGACTACAGGCCGGTCGCTCTCACGCCGGTGATCATGAAATGCTTTGAGAGACTGGTGCTGGCCAACATCAAATCCTGTATCCCCCCCACCCATGATCAACACCAGTTTGCCTACAAGGCTAACAGATCAACCGATGATGCTGTCACATTAGTGCTACATAAGGCTCTCTCTCACCTGGAGAATTTAGAGAGGAACGCTAACATCTATGTCAGGATGTTGTTTGTTGACTTTAGTTCCGCGTTTAATTCCATCAGCCCCTGTAAACTAGTCATTAAACTGCAGACCCTAGGAATACAACCTCACCTCTGTCTGTGGATAAAGGACTTCCTGACCAACAGGCCCCAAAAGGTCAGGCTAGGTGAACACACATCGTCCACTATCACCCTCAACACCGGCGTCCCTCAAGGATGTGTCCTTAGCCCACTCCTCTACTCTCTTTTCACCAGTGACTGTATCTCACACCACAGCTCCAACACTCTAGTCAAGTTTGCAGACGACACAACCATCGTAGGTCTGATAACAAACAATGACGAGGTGGCATACATAGAAGAGGTCAGTGCACTAGCTGCATGGAGTAAGGACAATGACCTAAACCTGAACTCAAAGAAGACTAAGGAGATAGTCATGGACTTCAGGAGGGCAAAGCCATGTCACAGGGGTCTGAGTATCGGAGGGGAGGAGGTCGAGAGGGTTTCTAGTTTTAAATTTCTTGGAGTGAACATCTCAGAAGACCTGAGCTGGAGCCTTAACACCTCATGTCTGGTCAAGAAGGCCCAGCAACGGCTCTTCTTCCTGAGGAAGCTGAAACGGAATGGACTCCCGCAGAACCTGCTCATCAACTTCTATCGCTCTACCATTGAGAGTATCCTGACCTATGCCTGCACAGCCTGGTACCCCAGCTGCACCGACGTAGAGAGGAAGGACTTACAGCGAGTGGTCAAGACAGCGCAGTGGATCATTGGCTCTCCATTACCACACCTGAGTGACATCTACTCAAGCCGTCTCCACAAGCGAGCCCTAAAGATATCCAAGGACCCCTCACACCCCGGACATCACCTGTTCGAGACCCTTCCATCCGGAAGGCTGAAGGTCATTAAGGCCAGAACCAACCGGCTGTCCAACAGCTTTTTCCCAAAGGCTGTGAAAACACTGCTCAGTTCACATATACGCACGCACACACACACGTGCACAGTGAAAACACTGCTTGGTTCGCATACACGCACACACACTCGCATATGACTGTCCTATCTGGCAAGTGCAATATAGACTATGGGCAAACGCAATATGATATAGTATATGCAATAGCATATGGGCAAGTGCAATAGTATATAGTATATAATATATTCCCCCATGGTCCCCTCCTACTGTTGATGAATTTGCATATGAATTTTATGATTGTGTGGTCCCCTTATTTTAACAGTGCATTAGAATATTTAATATTTATTAATGGATTGAGATGACTTGACTGGACTGGACTATGATGACGGACTAACAGTTTTATGCCATGAAGTTTTAGACCCCTCAGTGTTTTTTTCGTTGTCTTTGCGTCCTCTCTTGATACTGTTGTTATATGTTGTGCTGCACTAAACAGAATTTCGTTGTATGTCTCATACAGTGACAATAAAGATCTTATCTTATCTTATCTTATCTTAAACATCCCGGAAGGGCAATGCGTCAGTCTGCATCCCAAACATGGTGTCTTCTCAGGCATCTTCCGTGTATGATTGGGGACTTCATACCAGAAGAGAATAAACACTGGGAGCTCTTGCTCCTCCTCCTGGATTGCATGGAAATAGTTTTTTCTCCATCTCTGACACAAGAAGTTACCGTTTATTTAGCTGCCATCATTGAAGAGCACCACTCTCTTAGTAGGGGAGCCTATCAGTTTCCGTGATTTCGGAATGTTAATTTTTGGAGACATGTATATATTAATTATTGAGGTTACCAGAATGCCAAAAAAACATGTCTCCAATTTTTTATGTCGGGTTTAGCATGTTAATTAGCTATATAATTGCCCAAAACTGAAAATGGCAATAATCTTGCTTCTAGGTAACTTATAAAGGTGATCTAAGAGTCTAAATCCATGTTTGTGATGTCCAGAAATCCATCTGTTACCATTGTGAAGTCATACAACCTTTCCTAATTAGCATAATTAGCATATATTATGCAAAAAACAGGTGAAAATCAGCAAATTGCTGCATTTCTTTTTTTTACTTTTAATGAACTTTTAAAGCTTCTCACAGACTAAGTGTATGTTTACAAGTACAGGAATTATTATCAGCCTATAAATAAATCATGCAACCTTTTGTCTATGTAATAATCACACCGAAACCAGAAATAGCTATATTTCTTTGCTTTAAGTTAATTAATGAACGTGATCTTACAGACAGTGTAAGTATGTTTGCATGTCTAGAAAATATTCTCTTTCCATAACTAGGATATGCAATCTTTCCTTATTAGCGTAATTTGCATATGTATATCCCTCATATAAAATAAATCACAATATAAGAAATGGTCACAGAATTATCACATTGTTTATTCTAATATTTACAGAAAGTTTTGAAAATGCATTTAAATTGAAGGGTCTCCATCTTCGTCATCGTCAATCCCCAACAGATGTGCCTTACTTACATTACCACACACCTCTTCATCTGCCCCACACATGCACATCTCAGAGCAGTTAAAATGTTGGGATCGACAAGAACAATGTGACATGCACTGTGATTTCTTCCAGCCGCATTTGACCAGTTGGGTAATGGTGCCTGGGGCTGGGGGATCCCGTGTTGTGACTGGCACCAGTTGATCTCCCTCAGCCTCCCATCCATATTGAGTTGCTGGTGGCATCTGTGGGTTAGGTACGTGGTCCTGATCCCATACCGTTGCCTGATAATGTGCACGGGCAATGGCTTGATGTAATGCTTCTCGGCTTCTAATTGTTTCTTGGTGAATAACCTCCACCTGAGCTCACCAACGTCCACAAGATTTGTACCGGGCTCGTACAGCTGGCAAACAAATTCTTCAATCTTTTTTTCTGTGTCAGAACTGAGCTTTTTTGTAGTTCCTAAAGTGGCAAGCATTTGCCACTTTAGGAACTACAAAAAAGCTCAGTTCTGACAAAGAAAAATACCAAGAAAAAAACAAAACAAAAAAGATACCACCTCCACAGGACACCTTTTCAGGGCTTGCCAACAAGTTAACTTTCCCTTTCCAGCAAAATGGCCTGTCTGATCAGCTCCAGAGAAGGCATGGAACCCTGGTAAGGCTGAAGTCATCGTTTTACCCAGTGCCTGCACTACTGGCTCCAGTGAGATGACACGTTTTTTGTTCCCCACTCCAGTGATGAAATAGGTGTCCTTGCACAGCTGATGGTACCGTCGGATTGCAAGAACAAAGACATCAGTGTCAGGGGACTCAATGTAGAGGGCTTTCTTAGCAAGATAGACAGTCAGCTCAAATTTGGTGCTGATACCTGACAAGAACTGTTTTTCTGATACCTTCCCTATCTGTGTGTTGTCTTCCACATGATAAGTGGTAGGGGGTTTGCCACCCTGGCGTCGCTTACGTGTGGCCTCCTTCAGTGAGCAATGTCATAGCGGTCAAATACTACATGGATCTCACTATGATCTTTGGTCTTCGTGTCCAGTTTGGCTATGAAGTGGTCAGCCCACTGGGAACACGTCTTGATCCATGGTGGCTTTCCCATTGCCTGTACCAATGCCATTCCATCTATGACAGTTACACTCTTAGCTGGCACGGGACAACTGCCAGTGGCAGCACTCTGGTTCAACACCATCATCAACACCAACGTCACCAGTCCTCTTCTCATTCTGCAGCTCCTCGAGAATGTTCATGAGCTTGCTTTTGTCTGTGCAGGGCCGAAGGTCACCAGTCACTGTAAAGAGGGCACGTGGTTTGGCAGTGAACTCGTGCTGGCCAATGGCTTCTTTGAGGTTGATCTCTGACCGTGATCGAGCAACAATCAGCATTCGAGCAAACAGTGACCTGTCATCCTTCAATTCCACCACCTGCTCAGCGAGCTTGTGCTTCACTACTTTTCCTGCACTCTTCCACATCTTCAGTTGAACCTTTTTCATTCTGGCCCAGACACTGACTTCATTTTTGTTAATGCGCTCTTTCACAAAAGCAACATATTTCTTCTGGCCAATTTCGTCTTGGCTGCATACATCTTTCTCCACGTGGGGTGGCATCACAACTTTTGTGATGATATTGGGTAGGTTTTTGCCATCATATGTTAGAGGATTCAAAGATGACTTGATCACATGCTTCAATCGAAGAAAATACTTTTCCTGCCTTGTCCAGACAGCCATGGACAAGTCATGGTGCTCCTTTCGTGTAGATGTTTGTGTGCCTGCCATCTGGTGCGCTTCTTCAGCAAGTCTACTCAGCTCTGGTGCTGTCAGGAAGAACCTATCCCTATCAATGGCATTCTGAGTAATGCCCACAAGGCCTCCAGTGGCCGTCATGATGCAATTGATGTGTTCAAGTGCATGATCCACCCCAATGGCACAGAATGGTATCTTATTCTCATTGACAGTGAAATTACCATCCATAAATTCTTGGTAAATCTCTGGATCTGTGGTCTGCAGGGCCTTCATTTCTGCAAGGTAGTATTTGCGGGTGTATGACTTTCATCCGACGGAGCATTGGTCCGAACGACAACCTACCTCCTCCCTCACCCTAACCCTAACCTCCCCCGGGGCAGACACCTAAACCTAACCGCAACCCTCTCCCGACCCGCAGCGCACCTCGGACCTGTCGGATGATAGTACGCCTCCCAGTATTTGCATAGCTCATCGAGGGAAGAAAGATGAAGTTCCCAGAGTCCATCGTGGTAGCACGTATGAAAGTGTATATCGGTAACACCATCTTGTTCGCTTCCTTTTTCTAGTCAAACTCTGCCATGGCCTCCAGGACTTTGTTGGACTCTAGGGTAGCTAGCATTGCCTGCTGCTCCTTTAACACGTCTTGATGAATGTGTTCAATACAGCTTTTGTCAACCAGCTGTGCCGACTCTGTACATGGACCCTTCAGGCTTGGATACTCTCTGAATAATTCTTCCATATAGAGGTCAAACAGGGCTTGAACTGGTGTCATGTGTGCTTCTTGGGCCCTCTTCATGTGCTTCGCTTCTAGGATCTGTCTCGTTGTAGTGGGGCCATGTATATCTGCCTCATTCCAGGCTTCATCAAGCCCACTATCTTTATGGTGTTGCCAGCAGCCCTCAGTGCCGTCATCACAGTATGCATTTCACCCAACCTCAGCACCCACTTACCCTTGCAGTCATCCCTGGTCATCTCTAGTTGCTTTGCACGTTCATACAGGGCCATGTCCAGTGTTATCACAGTCTTCCTGTCAGGGCCCTTAACCATGCAGTTGATCTGTTGTGTCTGCTTCAAGACTGTTATCAGTGTTTGCCATTCATGAGCTGGTGCTGCAATTAAAGGCAAGGCAGTGACCTCTGTCAAAGGCTTCTCGAATGCAACAAGTGAGTTATATGCTGACCAGGTAGGGATATTGTGATGCTTAACCTTGCTGTCATCTGCTGGGTGTTGTGGAGGTTGGACTCCTGTGGCTTGGAATCTTTCAGAAGGCAGCTGGTCATTTTCAGAAGTAGTGTCCATAACTGGAACTTGCTCTTTCCCAGTAGGCTGTGGTGGAACTGCTAAACCCTCAAGTATGTCTTGCTGAGAACCTGAAGAGGTTGGCAGGTCATCTGTTGGCATGGTGTCCATGACCTGGACATCCTCATCTTCAATTGTGCGCATGATGAAACGTGAAAGTAGCCAGACCATATCTTGTGCATAGTAGGGTTTGATTCCTTCAAGACCTGTTCCAGGTTTAAAGTCAGCAAAGGTGTTACCAACAATCGTTTGTGTCTTGGGTGCATAGCATGGGACAAAATCTGGAGTAATCATGTTCTTCAGGGAGCAATCTCTTGCTTTCTGGTCAGACAGCCTTAGTGTCGTCCTGGGTGTGTCTGTGGGCGTTTGTTTCTGTTGGTAGAGAGCAGTAGCTGTAGCATGGAGAGTCATTTTACCATCAGGAGTGTCTTCATTGAAATCGCTGTTATCCACAGCAAAATATATGAACTTCCCTTTTGTCATGGTTGCAGGCAAGTATGCTCCCTCTTTTCTGGTCTGTTCCATGACAGTTAGCCAGCTGTGTCTCGACCCTCAGGATCCGATTATAATCAACAGACAGGCCAAAGCCATGAAGGAAATTCAACAAGCTTCTTACTTCTTGTGGACTGGTGCACAGCTATGCCAACAGCTAGCTGCTGTGGGCATTCTAGGTGATGTCTGAATGGTGCATCTTGATATTTTGGCTTGTACATGGCTTGGTTCTTTAACTTGAAACAGTATATAAGGTTCTGGCTTAGACCGAGGACATCTCTGTGGACACCAGCTGAGCGCACCGTTTCTGGTTTGATGTTTGTATTTGGTCCTTCCACTACCCAGCGGATAAAGGTATAGACTATTTTAGGGACATGGCTTTCAGCATCATCAGTATTCAGTTCTCCATTAAATTTCCATGGGTGTTTTGTCTGAGCAGCAATGGCATCTCGCAGAAATGAGGCACTATCAAACAGTTGCTGAATGTTATCTTCAACCGTCTTTTTCAATGCATCGTCCACAGTTTCATCACACTCTGGATAAACATACACGTTCAGGCTCATTGCGACGTTTTGCTTTTGTGAATTGGACATTGTCAATGTGAGAGGTGATTTTCTCCTTGATAGCTTGTTTCGATGGATGTACATTGTGCACACCATTAGATTCAAGGATCCTGTAGTAGACAGACTGCAGTTCTGTCAGGGTGAGGATATCTCTGGCCTTGAGTCTAGAGTGAACTAGGCTGATAAACTCAATGGGGTCGATTTAGGACTTCTATTTTACTTACTTCTATATTACTAATCTAATTACAGTATTATGATCTGGGGGCGTGTAGTATGTCATATTGCAATTTTGGGCATGTTAAGAAGCGCTTTTGACACCCCGCGGAGTGCGCAAAACGGCCTTGAATTAGTCATGGGTGTGTTTAAGGCGTGTTTGAGACGTACCCAATCAACATGTCCGTACTATTCTCTTTACCAGTCAGCTGATGTCACATACGGAATGCGCACTTTGGGGATCGTGGTATGACATTTCTTCAGGCTGGCACCATAGAAGACATGACATGCCTTTGTCACATTTGGGTTAATTATTCCTATTGCACTGCATGCTGTCACCTTTATGCCTCAAAAGAACAGACCCATCTTTCAGATCGGAATGGAATTGCGAGTAGATAGCAGCATATTGGCAAATTGGCAATTCATTAATTAATTCGATAACGATAGAACCATGTACCATACAGCGAATGAAAGCAAGATTCCTAAGGAATATGGAGATTTTTACATTTAATAAAACGGTTGAGAAATGAGAGAACCATGAGTGTTTATAGGCTAATATCAACGTTTTTTTATGAAAGACCAAACGGGCTGTGAACTTGAAGAGCTCAATCACCATCCCGACACGGAAGAAATATAGCCTAGTGCATGCATGTATATGCACTGTTGCACTTGCACACAGTAGCCTACACACGCTCTTTATTTGTTTCTATTGAAAAACACCAGTAAAATAACGTTTATTATATTTTATTTCATTCAAGTCACGACGAAGGAATGAGTTGAATGCGTGCTGCGTAATGCTGTGGCCCCGATGGTATGGTCTTCGCTGAGTTCGCTCGTAGCATTTTATTGAAGAAGACTTGAATCGGGTGTGATACAGCATATGAAAGCACATTTCCAACGGAGATGTTTTTATTTATTTTTAAGGTTGAGAAATGAAAGAATTATGGCCGTTTCTAATCTCAACATTTTTTTTTTAAAAGACGCAAAACTGCCATGTCTCATAGAAACAAGTAAATAGGTCTATAAAAATAAGCGCATATAACAGGGGTCTGTAACCTATTTTAAATGAAGTGCCATGTTTTTATTTTCTAAATAGTGAGTCTGCCATATCCAGATTAATTTGAATGACACCACATTAAAATAAAAAAACATATTTTGATTGTCCACAAATATAAAGTTCTTCCTTCTTTTTAAATATGTTCTTGCACATTGTTATAATGATCATTATATATCCCCCTGCAGTCAGAGTTCATAGTTTTAATGAATGAATGTGATGCATTGTGAGCTGGTATAGATCTGCTATTTTCAAAAGTAATCTTTTTATTTAATTTTTGGATTAGCTGTCCTTAGTTGGGCAAATGCATTCATCTGGGGATCATTGACATCGGAATGTGCTGTGTGAGGATCACTGGTTTAAACAACATTAGGAGAAAAGCCCAAATAACCACTTTAGAAACAAGAAAAACAACTACACAGAAAGCAACTTTACAGAAAAATAAGCCGCTTATAATAAACAGACATGGCAACACTCTACCAGCTTCCCAGAGCCGCTCAAGTGTCAAATCAAACAGTGCTTTTTGCGTTTATGAGGTGGTCAGACCCACGTCTAATCGTTATGCGCTGAGTGTCTTTAGGTCAAGGGGCTTAATAGCAAATTGCGCAAAGCGAAAATAATTAACATATGGACACTCCCACAATGCTAAAATATTCAGGACCGCGGTAAGCCATAATGTGTGTGCGTTCAACACGGGTCAGTGCGTTCAACACGGGCCGATATGCCTTTCATAATACGAATGTGCGCAGAGCGAGGCCAATTTATGTATTTCCATTGGTAAAACGCACCTTCAAAATCTACCCAAATGTCTGAGGCTACAATTCTTCTTGCTTTGGAAGTTCCTTGGTTTCATCAGATCTCTTTTTAACCCTTTGGACATTCTTCACCCAGCACTGGAGGTGATACTTGACATCAATTGCACGTGCATCATCAGAACTGATAGCAGAATTCAGCTGCACTTTCCACTGCTGGTTGTTGCTCTCTTGGACAGCTTCTCTCAGCTGTTTGCCTGCACTGAATGAGGTAACCTCATGAAGACGGTGTTTTGTCTCCGTCTGACAAAAGAAGCACCGGTCTGCACTGGCCACAGCTGCTGATGAACGGGTGTACCGGGTCTCAATGGAGGTGGATGGATTCAATTCAGCTGCAGGTGTAAAGGATGGCCGTCCAACCTTTTTCTGAAGAAGCTGACTCTTACCTTCTTTACACGCTTTACCAAAGTGAGCCTTTGCACGCTTCGGGTGTTCATTATTGCATGTGAATCCATAGCAATTCCTGTGCCATGAAGCTTTCTTTTGTTGAAGATCTTCTGCACTGTAAGGTTGTAGTCAAACGCTGATCTGTTTGTATTCAGCATTACCATACTGTCCTCTCTCGTGGACAAAATGAAGAAATTTGGAATATGCCTCCAATGATGGTTCTTTCACCAGACCATCCTTATCTTTGCTCTGACACTGGATGCATAGCATTTACTTCTTCTGTATTGGATAGGCTCTGTGCCATCTTGGTCTTTATGAGGGCATCACATCTGCAACACAAACAAATGTCACTATATATGTGTAATTCTTATCAATAATTCCTTAATCATATCATGCACAGACTAAGCAATATTAGTTAGTTACTGAGAAGCCAGCTGCTCCATCTTAAAATGACCTGGTGCTTTCCAACTATGAAATGAGAATTAGCAAATTAGCTAGCACTGCATTGGTTCATAAAATGGATTGTTGACAAATGCTGTTTCTCACTAGCTACTAAAGTAAGCAAAAAAGCACTTATGTACGATATTGAGAGCACTGACTGTTCGTATGACATTGAAATCAAAACTTGTTTTCACAGAATGGGATTGTTGTTTTTACTCTCTTTCACACTGTGGGAAAAATGATTCCACACACTGTCAACTTGCAAAAAAGGGAATAATTATATATGTAATATAATAATATTATCATCAATGTTTCAGTCTATGATACCTTCATTAGGACTATAAATTGAGAACACATGACACACCCTAACAGAAATGTATTTCCTAGTAAATTGTAAAGTAGCTTACCTGTATTTAGATGAGAAGTGGCCTGTCTTGCAGTGGTACCAACAGTGAGAAATATTTCCTGTATCCACTCCGTAATTCAGATTGTTCATTTATACAATGTACTACAGTTTAATGCAGACCAGAAACACCTTATCCTCGGTTAGTCACTGGTGATGTTTCCAAGCAGCACCACTCAGGTGTTTTCAATAACTCTGATTAGCTTTATATGCACAGTTGCATGACTTAATTGCAAGAGTTTAAAGGAGCTATAACATAAAATTCAACTTTTTTAATTTTGTATGTGTTTTTTTGGCTCCCCTATGTATTTTCTATCTCCACAAAGACTCATTTTTGAACAATTAGTCATTCTCAAGCTACATGGGATTTTATGTAAATTGCATGTAGCCTATAGACGGCTCGTTTGATTCGGCCCTCATATTTACGTCACGAATGCAGCCCTGTTTTGCATAATCCCCGCCCTCTTCAGAACTCCCCCGCCCCTCAGCTGTCTGCCTGAGAAAAACTTTTGTTGTTGACAATCATTACTGCCTGGATGTACGCGACTAAAACATGTCTAAACCTAAGAGTAAATCATCTGTAAGGATTCATAAATGTGCAGTTATAGACTGTATCAACCCAAGCATTAACACGCATACAATTCCTTCCCAAGAAGACACAAAAGCGGTATGGCTTAATTTTATTTTTAATGGAAGCGTTCCTTCCGACATCAAGCCAAATCTGTTTGTGTGTCAAAATCACTTTACGGTGGATTCTTATGAAAATTTGGGGATGCATGCGGCTGGTTTCGCAGCAACCAGGCGTTTGAAGCGGGGATCAATACCAACAATCCGCCGTTTAAATGTAAGTACTTTATAATATTTCCTATGTTAACTTTGTGTGATGTTTTGTAGTGATAATTCGACACTGTTTTGTGTCCGTCTTAGCCCTGGTACAGTCCCGTCTGTGTTGGAGATAGCATAAACGTCGCATCACTCTCTTAAACTTACATTGAGATTGAGCTAACTGTTACGTTTTGTTTTTCTGTGTACTGTTCAGTACATAAATGTTGGCATGGTGCTGCTAGCCCTACTGTAGCAAGCACTGGACCAGGGCTAGCCCTACTGTCCGTCTTTGGCTAATGGCTATAGGGTCTCCTGGGTCGGGTCTGTCTTTCAGATCGACTCCAGGATAGTATATAGCACTGTCACCGTGATTATTCATTCCTTTCTTCTTTGGAAATGTAAATTGTAAACACACGAAGTCATTGCTTCAAAGCATGACGGTAAAGCCTGATCACCCCATGTGCATTCCTTGCTATTGTCTTTAATCTCTCCTCAAAGTGCTAGTGTGGCACCCTGTGCAGACCCTAATCTCTGCATTTATTTGTTTTTTTACATAGAAACTATTTTAGCAATTGTCCCACATACGTCTAATATATTTTAGTTACTCCGTATATATTCGTTTTTTATTCCCATAAATACAGAATGAAAATGTCATTATTGGCTGTTTTTATACTACAGGTGGCAACAATTTCACAGGAGTCTCAGCCACCCGCATCAGGTGCATTGCTGAGAAGAATGGAAAACTTTAGTTCACAGACTAAGCCTGACACACGGACATATGGCACACAGCTGTCATTGAGGAAACCAAATTTTCGCAGCATTGGTAGGTTACCATTATATCATGTCATCTGCAATTCAATTTAGGCAATACACGGACGCAATTCAGGTTGCTTTACAGTAAGGACAACACTAGGTAATGCATAAAATGCATATAAATAAGATGGGAACTACCTGCTATAGGATGGCAGGTACATAACATGTTGTCTACAGGGGTACTTGAGGGAGTTCCAGGGGGGACCCAGCTAAATGATAATTTGGAACCAAATGGACCCTTATGGGGTCTGTAACTCTGAGAGTGCACAAATGGAACCAAATGCACCCTAATGGGTCCATTTGGTTCCATTTGTACACTCTGAGAGTTAAATTAGCATAGCTTTTACTATATAAATTAGGGGTCCCAGAGATAGAAATGCTATTAAATAGGGGTCCGTAGACTAATGCATGTCAAACTGGGGGGTCCTTGAAATTAAACGGGTTGAAAATCACTGCTAGAGCCATAAAAATCTTCTCTTATGGGGGTCCATGGCATATATTTTCAAATGGGGGTCTGTGGGCTAATTAGTGTCAATTTGGGGGTCCTTTTGGGAACCTTTACATTTTAGCCGTTGTATATATATTTCTTGTATGGTCGTTGAGCCTAGGGCTATGATCTATATTAGATAGTACAAATGTATTTGTTTGTGTCTTTCAGCTACACAGACAGATTCTGGTTGGTCTCCATCACCTCCTCCCAACACAGTGGAATGTGGTGTGAACACAGAGCAGACAGGCAGCATCTCACCACCACATTTCCGCTCAACGCCATGTAAGAGGCGTAGATTAGATCCCGTGGAAGAAGATGATGAGGACACAATTGAGTCTACTAGTATGGTGGTTGAAGAGTCTGGTTCTGAATACAACCCTGACGAGTCCCTACAGTTCTTGCAAGATAGCCAAGATGTGTTGTGAGTAACATACTGTATAGGCATCAAATGTTTCTAAACAGCAGCTGCCATATCTACATAGGAGAGAAACATGTGTACTGAAAAAAACAATAATAACAAGTATTTATACCAAAAAGGTACACATTATGTATGCAGCTGTATTCGATGTATTACCATGTTTTTGTTCTGGCTTTCTGTAAATCGCTCTGGATTAAGAGCCTAAATTGTAAAGTAGGTGAAGGCATTTTTTTTTATCCCATGACCAAACCATGAATACAAAAGACTAAGGCTAGCCATTTCAAAACTATCAAGCGTCAAGCAACTTGTTGTGAGCTTGAAGATGTGCTTAATTTTTTAACCTTGACAAAATAGTTGAATTAATTCAATGATCAAAGGTCATTTCTAAGGTTTGTATGTGGACAAAGGTGTAATTGATAGGGACATTACTGGTATGACTGAGTGTGAACAGTAATTTTAAGGCCTATAAACATGTTTATTGTCTTTTCTTTCTTCAGAGATGTACAGCCCATTCCAGCTCACAAGGAAAAGAAATACATCATTTTTGAGTCCAAACTTATGGAGCTGTTCCAGACTTGTTCTGTGTGCCGGGGGGCATTGGTGGTTTCTTTGAGAAACAAGGGGACCCTACTGAAAGTGTCCTATGAGTGCAGCTACTGTGACTCAAAAAAATCATGGGAGAGTCAGCCAATCATTGGATCAACTCCAGCCGGAAATGTCCAACTGTCTGCAGCAGTGTACCTGTCCGGTGCATCGTATGTGAAGCTGGAAAAGGTACCCCCCCCCCAAAGTAGCCCAAAGTACTACTTCTGCATTAAACGGTCTTAGGGAACTCCTATGAAAACATCTGACTGAATATTTGGAATCAGCATGAATTTACACATGTGGAGATATCAAACAGTACAGCTGTATGTCAATTAGAAGTCAGGCAAGTCATAATATAATTATTTACAGACACACATCACATTATTTCAACACAATATATATATATATGGTTGAACCCCAATACATATTATACAAATATATATATGCGTGGTTCAAAGGCATAATACGTGAGCAGTTTTATTCAAATTGTTCGCTTTCCATTGGATAATATCAGAGAGGCCAACTCTGATATTGAGGGTCCCTTTGTGTCATGCCGATCACTTATCAGCATCCTGCATTCCAATGGGCAATAAAACTCACATTACTTAGGGGTCCTGGTTCAGCCTTCTCTAGGAATGTTTGTTTAGGTTGGTGAGGGGGGGGGGTTTCTGTACCGTGCCTGTAATGTGTTACACTACGTTAGTACATTCATTTGGCTTTGACATTTGCGGAACTAAATTTTGATTAATTTGTGTCCTACAGATCTGTAAAGCAATGAATTTGCAGATTCACACATACATTACCTTTCGGCGCCATGCAAAAGGGATGATTGAGCCAGCCATTGTACACACCTGGAGAAACTCCCAGAATGACCTGCTCCAGGAACAAAGGCCAGAAAGTGGCGTCATACTAGGAGGAGACATGAGGGCTGACAGTCCCGGTAACATAACCTTTTGACATTGCAATGTTTGTGGTCTTTTCTGTGGCTATAAATAGCACTGTATTTGAAAAACTACAAATTAATAGTTTTTAGATTACATTAACAATGCATTCATACATGATTTGCTTTTTTCATAGGCCATTGTGCAAAATATGGCAGCTACACCATGATGGATTTGGATAAAGACAAAATCATAGATCTCCAATTAGTTCAGGTGAGTGTAAAAGAATGACCTCCCGGTATGTTATACTTCTCTTCCATAAATGTTATACCCTTCATTGAAATCAACCCCTTAATTTGTATATAGAGCAATGAAGTTGGGGGGAGCTATCACATGGAGCTAGAAGGCCTGAAGAGAAGCCTAAAATTCTTGGACGATCGTGGGATGACAGTGAACTGCATTGTTACTGATCGTCACCCTCAGATCCAAAAGTACCTGAGGGAGGAAGCAAAAATCACGCAATTCTATGATGTGTGGCATGTGGAGAAAGGTATATTTCCCTATGATGTATAAATGTCTTCTTATAATTGTGCAATCATTTTATGAAGAACTAAAACCTTTATATATCACTCATTCTTGAGATGAGGGACAAAAGTGGAAAAAACATGTCCCACACATAAGAGCCTTATTATTGTTAAAAATAAATAAATTAAATAAAAATAAAAGCACTTGCAAAGTTAAATGTAATACAGTTGTGTATTATTATGCCATTAATTTCATTATAATTGTTTTCATATGCCATCTGAATTAGTTAAAAGCAGGCACTGTACCCAAAAACGCCTGTATTTAGCCTGTCCCCAGCAAGTGGTCATAATTTCAAACTGCTAAAAAAGTGTCTAATACTGTCACAATCACATAAATATACATACTAAATTAAAGTAGATTGTCAACAACATAGCAAACAATATACACAATAATTTTAATTTATATTTTCCATTAGATATCTCATATCAAATGTGTGTCCCACGTCTCCCGTCAACTCCGTCAGGTTTTTTAAAAGTCTTAAATTAATCAGAAAATATTGTCGACAGATTTAGCCTGAAGACTCCTTTTCCAAGTCCCGTTTGTATTTGTTGCAACTGTGGAGCACCTGGTCTGAAAAGCATTCAATTGTTTGATATTTTAAACAAACAATGTTGATATCAGGGTGGTCACAGCTTTTACATGTCAACTCCGTCAGGACATTATTATGATCTTTGTTAAGAATTCCAAAATAATGTTTATTATAAAAGTTTAGGGTTAGGTTTAGCTAACAAATGAAGCAAAAACAAAATGGCTACATTGTACTACAGAGGGTTAAGATGAAAACAAATGACATTTTGTCAACTCCGTCAGACGTCAACTCCGTCAGGTTTTGTGTCTGACGGAGTTGACATGTATCTGACGGAGTTGACAAAAGTGTTCCTAAAACAATAAAATTATAGTTTTTGAATAATGGGACGTATTCTAATTTGGCACACAGTTAGAGCATGCCTTAAGGAACATTTTTGGCTATAGGGCCATCACAGATTTGTCTCGTGGTGACCATGGCAGCCATTTTCCAAAATTGCCGCCACCTGATGTTATTTTACAATAACTCAAGTTCTACACCACCTAGGATCTTGATTCTGGTGACTAAGACTACATTTTCAAGGATGAGGGATACATTGGTACTATTTAGATTTGTCCTGTGACCATGGCAGCCATTGTTTTTCAAAATGGCCGCCACCTGCTGTTATTTTACAATAACTCAAGTTTTAGACCACATAGGATCTTGATTCTGCCGACTAATAATACATTTTAAAAGATGAGGAATACAGTGGTACTATTTAGATTTGTCCTGTGACCATGGCAGCCATTGTTTTTCAAAGTGACCACCAACCTGCTGTTATTTTACCAATAACTCAAGTTTTAGACCACCAAGGATCTTGATTCTGGCGACTAATCATTACATTTTCAAGGATGAACTTTCTCTGGGAGGGGTCAGGGCTTATTTCAGGTGCAGGTTGAGTTGCTACTGACAGGACATTAAAAGGAGGTGGGCTTTCTGGCCTTTGACTTGTCTCTTTCAGGTACAGACGCACAGTTTGACTTCACTGGCCACTGCAGTGTGGCGTTGTATCTTGGTGGCCTCCTGCCAGTGTTTCTCCATCCTTCTCATGAGCTCTGTGTTCTGGGGCTCTGTTATAGTCAACTTACATTGTCTTGGCTGGAGATTGCTTTCCTGCAGGGTCCAGCCCAGTCTTGTGCAGATGGCTACTGGCCCACCTGGAGGCCCCAACCTCACTTGTTTGGTTGGTGTGATTAGGTGGGGTGGTCTTCCCCAATCAGGATGAAGGGTTTGACCCTTTCAAACGGCAGTCTGGCCAAGTGTCTGTATTTAGTTGTGAGGCTAGATACAGGATACGATTGCTCACCCAGCCCCAGGTGACTTGAGGTGAGGGCTCCTTTGATTTGGTAACATTGCTTTGGTTGACATGCTGGGGACACAGAACGACACTGATGCCTTCAGTGTCTGCACATCCTGCCTGATAGTCCTGAAGGCAGATCTTCTGTCTTCAGTCTTTCGCTCACTGTTCACTGCTCACTGTTCACCTCAAGCAGGTCTTCAAGGTGTTTGCCTTTGCACAGGCTATATGGCTAGGACTCATGCTTCAACCACTCAGAGAACTCCAACAGGGTGTTGGTTGCTCCTGGGCCGCAGAGCATTGTGCGGCAGAATTCAGCTCTCATCCCTGGTGGCAGCTTGTTGAGGAGTCGTGCAACATGTGAGCCGCATCTAAGTTCTGTGTCTCCCTCTGGGCCTAGGGTAGACACTTGCTATTTTCCGTAACACTAATTGGTGGGGCTGTCCAAACTTGTTGTTTAGGTGTCAATCGGGTCTCTGTTTGTGAAGTCGGGTCTAGGTGGTCTAGAAGATGAGTTATTTAGTCAGGGGATATTAATACAATCTGGTAATAAATTCCTTATCAATAATTTTCTTCACCAATGTGTTTGGAAGGGTGTCTACTAACATATCCCACATTGCTTTATATTCAACCACCCTAGGGGACCTTTTGACAGCTGCTGAAAGTTGGGGTACCATCAACAACCTATATAAGGCAAAATGTTCATTATGCTTTAAGTAGCATGTGACATGTCAAACTAGGGAGTTTTCATGATTCTGAATGCATTCCAAGCATTAGCTATGCACGAAGAACACTCCTTGGGCTGAAAACGGCCATAGCCATCATCACAAAATGAGGTCAGCACATTTGGGCAAGTGGATATATGGCCGAATTTAGCCCAAGGGGTTTGACCCCTAGTTTGGCCATAGACTCCCTAGTTTTGCCATAGCCACTTGGTATGGTACCCAACTTTCAGCAGCTGTCAAAAATGCCTCTAGGGTGGTTCAATAGAAACCAATGTGGGATATGTTAGTAGACACCTTTACAAACACATTGGTGAAAAAATTCTTGGTAAGAAATGTATTCACAGATTTGACATTATTCTGATAATAGGCCTATTCCCTGACTAAATTGGTAAAATAATAGCAGGTCCACCATTTTTTTAAATGGCTGCCATTGTCACGGGATAAATCTAAATAGATAAAACTGTATTCCTCCTCATTGAAAATGTAGGATTAGTCATCAGAATCAAGATCCTAGGTGGTGTAGAACTTGAGTTATTGTAAGATAACAGCAGGTGGCTGCCATTTTGAAAATGGCTGCCATGGTCACAGGGCCAATATAAATAGTACCACTGTATTCCTCATCCTTGAAAATGTGGGATTAGTCACCAGAATCAAGATCCTAGGTGATCTAGAACCTAAATCAGTTAAACTTGTCAACTCCGTCAGCTGTTCGTCAACTCCGTCAGATGTTCGTCCCGTGATGTTTTTGTTAATTTCCAAAGAAATAGAAAATGTGATGTTAAATATTTTGTGCATATGTATTGAAACACCAACTGAAATGATACGTAATGATGATTATTTTATTTTTTTACATGGTTTTCATGTTATAATATTGAAAATAGAGGTTGAAATGACGGATTTGAGAAATTGGATATTTCATAATAGTGTGATATTGGAAAAAAACAATATTAAAATAATTGCATTACTTAACTTGATTACTGAAAGCCATTATAAGAGAACTGAGGACTTTATATTATTGTTGAAATTATCAAATTCAATTAAAAGGTATTTTAGTGTGTCTGACGGAGTTGACATGAATCGGGTATTAAGTGCATAAATGTCCCATTTTAGAAAGAAATGTTATGCGAAAAACCTGTTCCTTCTCAATATTGGTAGTTGAGACCTGTGTCTACAAATACATCCATTTGATTTGAATGTATCTTAAAAATAAAAAAAATCCAGTTTGAAAAAAGTTTTGTCCCTTATCTCAAGAATGGGTGATATACACACCAGTATTTGCTTTTACTGATTGAAACAAAAACCAGTAAAATAACAGATCTAAATAGCTACGTAATAATATGTGATGCTCATGTGACTATTCTACATTTTAGGTCTATCAAAGAAACTGGAGCCGATGTGCAAAAAAAAGGAGTTTGTAAAATTACGTCCATGGATCCAAAGCATACGCAGACACATGTACTGGACTGCAAAGACATCAGACACGGCAGACATTAGAGCAGCCAAATGGCGGGCCATGGTGAACCATGCTTGTAACATACACACACACAAGGATGAACCACTTTTCCCAAAGTGCCCGCATCCCCCACGTCTTACAAGGGACAAGAAGAAATGGCTTACACCAGGTGTGTTTAGAATATTATGGATATAAACTTCTGCAGATAATTAAACAGAATCAAGCTTATTATGTCATTTTAAAATGTTTGATTGGAATAATTACATTTCTTATGTTATGTTCATCAATTTTAGGGAGTCCACTTGTTTACAAACTGGACAAGCTGTTGTACAGCAAGAGACTGATGAAGGACGTGGATAAACTAAGCCCACACCACCAGACCTCTTCTCTGGAAAGTTACCACAGTGTCGTCATCAAATTTGCACCCAAGAGCGTCGCATTCAAATACATCGGAATGCTTTGCAGGTAAATTGATGTGAAAAAATAAAAATAGGGAACCTATTTTTTTTTATCTGACCTATGTTTTACTTTGAATCTCAAATCTGCTTACAGACTCTACCTTGCTGGACTTCATTATAATGAAAATGCAGGCCGGCCTCAGAAGATTGGTCAAGATGGAAAGCCCCAATGGAAGCTGGCCTTCCCCAAAGCCAGAAAAGGAGAATGCAGAGCGAGGCCAATCAAGGTTGATGCCACATTTGGTACGAATTTTTATTCCAAATATAATTATTTATAAAAAAGTACAATAAAGTGCAACTCGAATTACAGAACATACAGTACAGTGCTTAAAAAATATATATATATATATATATATATATATATAACACTAGCAGCACTTGCCGTGCAAGGTCAACTACAAACTCGAAGAAATGTAAACAAAATCCTTTGGACTCAAACAGCATGACATATCAAAATATAAAATGTACAGTGCTGTCATAAGAGGAAAAAATAAAACTATTACACTGCACTCCACTAGCAGCACTTGCCGTGCAAGGTCAACTACAAGTTGTTACGAACTTGAGTGAATGAAAGTAACACCATGAAATGTAAACAAAATTAGTTCGCCTCTAGCACACAAGAAAAATGGCATTACAAACTTGTACAGTGTCAAGAAACTCAAATAACAAAAATAAAATGTGCCATGCAAGGAACAAAAGTTAGAAAAAAAAAGTAATAAACAAATTGCCTTTGACTCAGCAGCAGGGCATACAAATATAAACAAGAATGGCCTTACAAACTTGTATAATAAACAAAAAGCTAATGATTTTATTCTCCCCATACAGGTTATGTGACAGGCTTGATGGACCTCATCTTTGACAAGGTCCTTCTGCAGCCAGAGCCAAATCCTTATGTGGAAGCGGTGAGGGAAATTGTGATACCTGAAGACCTGAATGCTGCATATGACCACCCAGACAGGCAGGAGGTCATCGACGCCTATGTGTCGAGGTTTAATCGAGGGCATGCGCTCTGAACCCTACGTACAGGCCCTGGTCATCAGGGTATTCATTCCGGATGCGGGTGACGGCACAGGAAGGCAGAGGCACTCGAACTCCACGTCCCAATAAGCCGAAAACCCAACTCACAAACATTCGATATGCCAGATACCTGTAACGCCTGTAACGACAGAATGGGGAAAAAGGGACTTATTTTTATTTTGTATGCATGTCAACCCCCTACCCCTACTGAGGGGATTAAACATTGCTGCTGACTGACTGTGCACATTAATACTATATATATAAGTTGTTTGTGATTGCTTGTCTTGTATTTTAAATTGAGTAGATAATAAAACTTTATAGTAATAATTGGTTATTGTCATTGACTTGACTCTTATGGTAATAGCATTTTAATTAGATTTACTGGAATCACTGATTACATTACTGGATAAATGTTTACATTTCAGAGCTACATAATATGTATGTTGGAATGAAGTTTGCGTTCTCATTTCAAATGCCAGTTTATTTGTAAACAAAGTACACATCTAAAATACTTACTTGTGCAGCCGTCCTCGTGTAAGTAGTAGAGGACCATACTCTGCTGTGTAGACATTCAATGCATGTTGCAGTACAAAGACATTGAAACACACAGGTTCCATCCCAGGGTGTATGGTGATGCAGTCTGGCAAAGGTCTGTTCTCAAGATGCCTCATACGTGCTCTGACCTATGGGACATTTCACAGTTTTATGGTTGAAATTAAAATGATCATAAAACGGGGTGCAGTTTTTGGTTTAGACCAGTCATTAGTCCTACAACCTATCTCAAACCCTCACTCTAAACCTAACCTCCCACGGGGCAGCACACCTAAACCTAACCTTAACCCATGTCTAACCAATGACTAGTCTAAACCTAACCTCCCACGGGGCAGCACACCTAAACATAACCTTAACCCATGTCTAACCAATGACTAGTCTAAACTAAGTATGCACCCCCATAAAACAACATTTTAAATTGTAACTAGCCTATAAACATTACCTTTGGTATTTCCTGGCAGCATCTGTTCTCCACCTCTAACGCCATGGTTCGACACCTATCACCACATTGGCACCTACAATTTTTTTTTTTTAAATATACATAGGATAGGAATACAAAGACTATACTATGCTGGGCACGTTCGGAAATAGCGCACTGTGCAATGCAATGTGAGTGAAAAGAGTAAACATCACATAGGCCTACTTTAAATACACAATGCTTCTCATGTTACAGAATGACTAAAAAACTTACTGAATTAACATGTAGGTTTAGTATATGGATAAATTAGGTTAAAATGCATGATTTGGGCTTCTACGATGAAGATGAACCAACAATTGCACAAGACGATCTGATCACTGGTATATTTCTATTGTACTAATACAACTATGAGTAGACTAGAGCAGTGGTTCACAAAGTTCCCAGCTAAATGATATAGCCTACAAATGGAACCAAATGGACCCTAACGGGTACATTTAGGTTCCACATGAAAACACATGAAGCACTGGACTTTGAGAGCATAAAAACACGGCACTTTTGTAATTGTATTATTTTACATTTTTCACCCAGCAACTGTTCTTCACCAAGGCAGCCGCAAGACATGGCCTCTCTAAAATAAAGGCCTATTTATTTTAGAATAACGAACAGGAATGAAAGAAGGAGAAAGCCAGCAGCATGAACGCTTTCTCTATGAATGGTAAAACAGCGTTACGTTGATTTATTAACGCCGTCAGTTTTGGAGCGATAAGCATATTGCCATATAGTATATGCGACAGTCATAACGTGTCAGTTGACTAAATATAATGTATTCTATTTGTATTACTTGCTAAACGTTAAACATAGAAACGATCATTAGCCAACAATCAACAAATATAATATTATTAGTATTCTATAACTTTACCATGATGGTATAGATCCAAGTGGTTGTGCAGATCTCAAAGCAGGCTGAACAGCTTCATCGTCGGAGGAATCCGATAAATCCGGCTCAGAGTCTGATTGTGGGTCGAATAAAAATGCATTTTCCGCCATCGTTGGAAAAAGTAAACAAAGACACAAAGTTGGGCGAAAAACAAAATAAAACCTCGACCAGCAGTGGAAAACTATTAGTGAAGAAGCTTCGCCAATCGCTGATGCTGATGTGCCGTTGCCAGGGAGAAATATTATAATGAGTCAAAGGTGTGGGAGGGGAGTACCTGGGATGAGGGTGTGGCTAGGGAAAATAATTTGCATACTCATTTGCATGACACCGGGGGCGCAATTGAGGACATAGTGGTACTGCAACTAAAACAGCTTCAGAAGTACAAAAATAAATGTCATGGATGATTATATCAGAGTGGTGATTGAGGCTCAAACCATTAGAAATAAGCTTGAGGGACATATACAATATGAAAATAAGTATAAAAAATATATATATATATGCATGTTATTTGCGCTTTAATTTATGGATATACAAACAGAAACAGACTGTTTCAGATCATCTCTCTAAGTCAGCTAAATGTGAAAAATGCAGCCATTTCCCGATTTTAACGTCGTTTTTGCATAGTTTATGCTAATTATGCTAATTAGGAAAGGTTGTATGGCTTCACAATGGTAACAGATGATTTTCTGGACATCACAAACATAGACTTAGACTCTTAAGATCACCTTTACAGTATAAGTTACCTAGAAGCAAAGTTATTGCCATTTCCGTTTTTGGCAATTCATTAGCTAATTATGCTAATTACACACAGAAACAAATTGAGACATTTTTGTATTCTGGGAACCCCAAGAATCAAGATATACCTGTCTCCAAAAGTTTACATTCCAAAATCACGGGCATCAAAATCTGATTGATAGGCTCCTCTACTATCTGTTCCTTGAGCTTTACCCCGAAAGGCACCTTCGTCCAAAGCATCACTTCATGGTGCACTATCCAGAAGCAATTCAACAGTTGGGACCCCTGATTCAGTTCTGGTCAATGCGCTTTGAAGCTAAACATTTTTTAAACTCATCTGACACATCGCCTGCAATTTCAGAAATATTTGCAAGACAATGGCGTTTAGGCACCAAATGACTCTCTGCTATTCCCTCCTCTTTGTTTCTGTATTCAAACCAGAAACTGAAATTGGTCCGGGTCACAGCACTCTGCTTGCTGAAATGGATGGTTTTGGTGAGGTACAAAGTGGTCTTGAAGATATCCCACCATTTACTGAAACCTTTGTGCCAAATTGGGTCAATGTTAAGGGTACACAATACAGACCTGGCATGACAGTTTTTCTGTCCTATGATGATGATGGAGAGCCTCAGTTTGGCTTAGTGAAAAACATTGTAGTCATCAATATACAAGCTCCAAGCTTGTATATTCCATTTGGAACATGTTGTGAGCTTGTAGTTCTGTAGTAGTACACATAGTGCTCAGACCAGCCAGCCATCTTCAAAAAACGAAGAAGATGGGTCTGGCCACATTCATTTCACCCCATAATCTCAGTGGAAATTGGGGAATATGTTGTGAAATAAATAGACAAGTCGCGATGCGGCCCCTCCCCCTTCACTTCACACACACAGACACACACACACACAGACACAGACACACACACACACACACACACACACACACACACACACACACACACACACACACACACATAACTTTGTCCCTATAATGTGCACCGTTCCACTTCCTCATATCACGCAAGAGACGCCACACACCAGTATAGAAGAGAGATAGTCACAGGTCACTTTGACACTTACTCACTTGTAACTTGTGGGGGCTATATTGTCTTCCATGAAAAATATTTCGAAGCGATGTTAAACTCCGCATGGCTCATTTCCATGCGTCAGTCAGGGACCCTGCTGACGATTTGGTCCACTGTTTACCCTCCTACTGCATATATCAGCGCTGCATGCAGATCGGCTATTTTACCGTTTGTGAGGAAATGGCGTGTGAAATGGCATGTGTGGCGTAGTGTGTGGTAAAGGGTTAAATTGCGTGACTGTCACACTCAAAGGGTGAGACATGGCAGCCCTGACATACAGGTTACATTTTGAAGTGGTTAAGAAATGATCTCCGCTAGGCCAGATTGGCTTAGCCTGGTGTGGGATCGTAAAAAAGTAAATTACAGTCAACCAGAATGCAATATGAAGAATCTGAATAAAACATGTTGATCACATGACTGCAGAGAAGTGTACCAATTTGTATGAGTTTTGTTAATTTGTAGCCGTAGCAGCAAAAAGTGTTTGAGAAAATGCAAAATGGTGGAAAATGTAGTCCAACACAAATGGTCATGACCATTGGGGAAGCAACAAGCAATGCAAGGGACACTTTATTTGACTGTACGGCCACTGGTTCAAGAGTTATAGGCCAAAGCATAAAGTGGGCTGGTGCCAACATGAAGCAATTTAAAAAGTGGTTCTTCCTTGGCCTACTGGGACTGTGTAAGTTTCACACTTATCGCTCCAGCAGCAGCACTGCTGCTGATTACTTAATTACTAATACTGATTACTACTTACATACTAATGCTAACATGCTAACATGCTAATGCTAACATGCTAATGCTAACATGATAACATGCTAATGCTAATATGCTAACATGCTAACATGCTAATGCTAACATGCTAACATGCTAATGCTATCATGCTGACATGCTAATGCTAACATGCTAACATGCTAATGCTAACATGCTAACATGCTAATGCTAACATGATAACATGCTAATGCTAACATGCTAATGCTAACATGCTAATGCTAACATGCTAATGCTAACATGCTAATAATATCATGCTAACATGCTAATGCTAACATGCTAATGCTAACATGCTAACATGCTATCATGCTAATGCTAAAATGCTAATGCTATCATGCTAACATGCTAATGCTAAGATGTCTGAGCTGTAAGGGTCCATTTGGTTTCGTTCAGGGGGGCGGCCCGGTTCCGGCGAGCCGCCCTGCTTCTGAAACGGTCGAGAAATGACAGAGCTACGTGTTTCCCCGATTTTCTCCATTGACTTTCAATGTGTGTGTGTGCGTGCACATGTGTGCATGTGCGTGCATGTGCGTTCGTGTGTGCGCGTGTTTGAGAGGTGGTCAACTTGACCTTGAATCATTAACAAAGTATCAATTTCACCTGGGCTAGAGCTAGTCTATGCGAATGCAAACACTATTGAAAGTTAAAACCACACTGACTCAGTGAGAGAACGTATGTCCGAACAAATTGCTCTATCGCAAAAAGTAAACGTCAAATGCGATTTTTGTTTTTGCCGTGAGTGACCCGAGACATTGAGGTACGCCGTGTGCGATCGTGGTATTGGTACGATAAAAAATGTGTTTATGAGAGCGAGTTAAGAAATTGTGTTTGTGATGAAAAAATTGCTGACTCATTCAGGCATTTAACATGGAGTTGTATGACACATTATGATGGTACACCTGACGCTTTCAGGGCTGTAGTTCACGTACCGTATGAATCTGGGCTGTGGTTGTGACATTGGGTGAAAGAGGACGAGTGTGGCTACAGCATTACCGAAACCCATGCGTGTAAAGTTAATATTTTGGCCGTGAGGACGATTTGTTCTGAGAATTTCGCTACAGTTTTCACATTGGCTTCTCCCTCTGACCCGCTATCTCTCTGGCCGTGCGACACTGTGAGTCGAGATTTTTGCTCAGACCAAACACACTTTGAACTGCGATAGCGGGCAAACCGTGCAACGTATTCGAATTCCGTCTGAACCACGACAAAGTGGATGGCCTCGTGTGCTGTTTGAGGTTTAAATTGTGTTTCTTCGTAACAGTATGCCAGAGTAATATGGCTCCAAAGTAACGCGTTTCCCCATTGACTTTGCATGGGGCATTTTTCGCGTCGTTTATTGCGAATTACGTCGGCACGGTAACCCGAAACGGAAAGAAAAGCACAAGCACACCATTCCCGGCCGAGCCGCACGTTTCGATGTATATATTGTGGGGCTTTGGTAAACCGTGCGGCCGGCCATAGACGTCAAAGTTTCGTGTCTTGATTACGATTAAGTATGTTTTGCGGATTTCAACCTGTGTTTCTGCCATTGCATGGCAGGCACCCAGAATTAAGTATTGGTTGCGGATTTCAACCTGTGTTTCTGCCATTGCATGGCAGGCACCCAGAATTATATTTATTGGACAGAGTAACTGGAAGGGCTCGTCCGGGATTTGAACCCGGGACCTCTCGCACCCAAAGCGAGAATCATACCCCTAGACCAACGAGCCTTGATTTTTATTGGCATCTTCCGTGTAACACAGCTGTTTGATGCACATGTGTCTTTCTTGGAGATGTCAGCTATGCAGCAGGTAATAGAGATCATTTAGATATTTAATAGAATTAGTTCCAGACTGAAGAATGTGTGAACACAGCATTTTCCAACTATGTAAGAAACAACCTTTGAACCAAGCTGCTGAGAACATTGAATGTTCAGAAACGCTTTGGAAGGATGGGGACCTGGAGGGGCTCGTCCGGGATTTGAACCCGGGACCTCTCGCACCCTAAGCGAGAATCATACCCCTAGACCAACGAGCCCTGTTTTCATTGTAATATTTACTCTCACAAAGCTGTCTGATGCACTTGTGGCTTTCTTGAAGATGTCAGAGATGATGCAGGTAATGGAGATAGGAGGGTCAATTTAACCCATCAATCAACTTTCAGAAGATTGCAATTTGGCTTGGGTTGTGGGTTCAAGTTCCTCTTTGTGTTCACCCAAAATTGCTGAACAGGTGTGCTTACCGGTAACAGCGGTAGTCGTGGCCGAGCGGTTAAGGCGATGGACTAGAAATCCATTGGGGTCTCCCCGCGCAGGTTCGAGTCCTGCCGACTACGGAGCTTTATTGTTTGTGCAACAGGTACAAACGTTGGGTGTCACTTTGTAGTGTCATGTTGATGGCTTCCATTTAAAATTCATAGAATACTGCAGCTTTATGGTGCATAATATTGACAATGTCTGCTAGTCATTGCTGAGTTTCTATTTTGTCTTCTTCCAGGCTACAACATATTTCTTTCCAACAGATGAACTAAGGCGAGGGATGGCGAAGTGCAGTGTCAACAGTAGGGCTCGTCCGGGATTTGAACCCGGGACCTCTCGCACCCAAAGCGAGAATCATACCCCTAGACCAACGAGCCTTGTTTTTATTTGGCATCTTCCATCTAACACAGCTGTTTGATGCACATGTGTCTTTCTTGAATATGTCAGCAATGCAGGTAATGGAGATATGAGTGTCAATTTAACCCATTAATCAACTTTCAAATGTTGCTTGGGGTGTGGGTTCAAGTCTCCCTTTGTCTATACCCAAAACACAACCATCTTCATCTTGTGCAAGGCGTTAACGATTGGCCGTTGCATATGTGACAATAGCCTATAGGCCTACTGAGAAGTATCAGCTGGGCACCACGCTGTTAGAGACTACACATTCAGGAGTCATAGAATCATGTGACCTCTCAATAGTACTCTTGCGCAGCGGCAATTTCATAGTCAATGAAGTTCTACTGAGACGTGATTATTGCTAGTTGAAAACTTTACCCAATACCACGCCAGG
Source organism: Protomyctophum parallelum (assembly GCF_964188405.1). Taxonomy (NCBI): domain Eukaryota; kingdom Metazoa; phylum Chordata; class Actinopteri; order Myctophiformes; family Myctophidae; genus Protomyctophum; species Protomyctophum parallelum. The sequence goes on from NC_139697.1 coordinate 54,282,505, forward strand.
ATGACTTGAAATATAGTCAGCCATGGCAATTTTTGTTAGTCTCTCAGGAGACTTTACAACTGTGAAATGTAATACATTACAATGTGTAAAGCTATTCCCTTAGATTGACATGATACTTAAAGCATAATTAAAAATGTTGCCAGTATAAGGTGGTATCACAACTTTCAACCTTTGTAATGTGTTACTAGACAACTTTACAAATGCATCGGTGAAGACATTTCTTGGCAGGTGATGTATTCACCAGATTTGCCATTTTTCTGATAACATTCCCATGTTATATTTATTGGACAGAGTAACTGGAAGGGCTCGTCCGGGATTTGAACCCGGGACCTCTCGCACCCGAAGCGAGAATCATACCCCTAGACCAACGAGCCTTGATTTTTATTGGCATCTTCCGTGTAACACAGCTGTTTGATGCACATGTGTCTTTCTTGGAGATGTCAGCAATGCAGCAGGTAATAGAGATCATTTAGATATTTAATAGAATTAGTTCCAGACTGAAGAATGTGTGAACAAAGCATTTTCCAACTATGTAAGAAACAACCTTTGAACCAAGCTGCTGAGAACATTGAATGTTCAGAAACGCTTTGGAAGGATGGGGACCTGGAGGGGCTCGTCCGGGATTTGAACCCGGGACCTCTCGCACCCTAAGCGAGAATCATACCCCTAGACCAACGAGCCCTGTTTTCATTGTAATATTTACTCTCACAAAGCTGTCTGATGCACTTGTGGCTTTCTTGAAGATGTCAGAGATGATGCAGGTAATGGAGATAGGAGGGTCAATTTAACCCATCAATCAACTTTCAGAAGATTGCAATTTGGCTTGGGTTGTGGGTTCAAGTTCCTCTTTGTGTTCACCCAAAATTGCTGAACAGGTGTGCTTCCAGGTAACAGCGGTAGTCGTGGCCGAGCGGTTAAGGCGATGGACTAGAAATCCATTGGGGTCTCCCCGCGCAGGTTCGAGTCCTGCCGACTACGGAGCTTTATTGTTTGTGCAACAGGTACAAACGTTCGGTGTCACTTTGTAGTGTCATGTTGATGGCTTCCATTTAAAATTCATAGAAAACTGCAGCTTTATGGTGCATAATATTGACAATGTCTGCTAGTCGTTGCTGAGTTTCTATTTTGTCTTCTACCAGGCTACAACATATTTCTTTCCAACAGATGAACTAAGGCGAGGGATGGTGAAGTGCAGTGTCAACAGTAGGGCTCGTCCGGGATTTGAACCCGGGACCTCTCGCACCCAAAGCGAGAATCATACCCCTAGACCAACGAGCCTTGTTATTATTTGGCATCTTCCATCTAACACAGCTGTTTGATGCACATGTGTCTTTCTTGAATATGTCAGCAATGCAGGTAATGGAGATATGAGTGTCAATTTAACCCATTAATGAACTTTCAAATGTTGCTTGGGGTGTGGGTTCAAGTCTCCCTTTGTCTATACCCAAAACACAACCATCTTCATCTTGTGCAAGGCGTTAACGATTGGCCGTTGCATATGTGACAATAGCCTATAGGCCTACTGAGAAGTATCAGCTGGGCACCACGCTGTTAGAGACTACACATTCAGGAGTCATAGAATCATGTGACCTCTCAATAGTACTCTTGCGCAGCGGCAATTTCATAGTCAATGAAGTTCTACTGAGACGTGATTATTGCTAGTTGAAAACTTTACCGGGCGGCGGTGGCTCAGGGGTAGAGTGCCTGGATGGTAGCCGTAAGGTTGCCAGTTCGAACCCGGGCTCCCCCAGAGTTACTGTCGAAGTGTCCTTGAGCAAGACACTGAACCCCTAATTGCTCCCGATGTGCTAGTTGGTGCCTTGCATGGTTTCCGCTGCCATCGGTGTATGAATGTGTGTGTGAATGGGTGAATGTAATGCACAATCTCTGTAAAGCGCTTTGGATAAAGGTGCTATATAAATGCACCATTTACCATTTACCCAATACCCCGCCAGGATGACTTGAAATATAGTCAGCCATGGCAATTTTTGTTAGTCTCTCAGGAGACTTTACAACTGTGAAATGTAATACATTACAATGTGGAAAGCTATTCCCTTAGATTGACATGATACTTAAAGCATAATTAAAAATTGAAAATGTTGCCAGTATAAGGTGGTATCACAACTTTCAACCTTTGTAATGTGTTACTAGACAACTTTACAAATGCATTGGTGAAGACATTTCTTGGCAGGTGATGTATTCACCAGATTTGCCGTTTTTCTGATAACATTCCCATGTTATATTTATTGGACAGAGTAACTGGAAGGGCTCATCCGGGATTTGAACCCGGGACCTCTCGCACCCGAAGCGAGAATCATACCCCTAGACCAACGAGCCTTGATTTTTATTGGCATCTTCCGTGTAACACAGCTGTTTGATGCACATGTGTCTTTCTTGGAGATGTCAGCAATGCAGCAGGTAATATAGATCATTTAGATATTTAATATAATTAGTTCCAGACTGAAGAATGTGTGAACACAGCATTTTCCAACTATGTAAGAAACAACCTTTGAACCAAGCTGCTGAGAACATTGAATGTTCAGAAACGCTTCGGAAGGATGGGGAACTGGAGGGGCTCGTCCGGGATTTGAACCCGGGACCTCTCGCACCCTAAGCGAGAATCATACCCCTAGACCAACGAGCCCTGTTTTCATTGTAATATTTACTCTCACAAAGCTGTCTGATGCACTTGTGGCTTTCTTGAAGATGTCAGAGATGATGCAGGTAATGGAGATAGGAGGGTCAATTTAACCCATCAATCAACTTTCAGAAGATTGCAATTTGGCTTGGGTTGTGGGTTCAAGTTCCTCTTTGTGTTCACCCAAAATTGCTGAACAGGTGTGCTTACAGGTAACAGCGGTAGTCGTGGCCGAGCGGTTAAGGCGATGGACTAGAAATCCATTGGGGTCTCCCCGCGCAGTTTCGAGTCCTGCCGACTACGGAGCTTTATTGTTTGTGCAACAGGTACAAACGTTGGGTGTCACTTTGTAGTGTCTTGTTGATGGCTTCCATTTAAAATTCATAGAAAACTGCAGCTTTATGGTGCATAATATTGACAATGTCTGCTAGTCGTTGCTGAGTTTCTATTTTGTCTTCATCCAGGCTACAACATATTTCTTTCCAACAGATTAACTAAGGCGAGGGATGGTGAAGTGCAGTGTCAACAGTAGGGCTCGTCCGGGATTTGAACCCGGGACCTCTCGCACCCAAAGCGAGAATCATACCCCTAGACCAACGAGCCTTGTTGTTATTTGGCATCTTCCATCTAACACAGCTGTTTGATGCACATGTGTCTTTCTTGAATATGTCAGCAATGCAGGTAATGGAGATATGAGTGTCAATTTAACCCATTAATGAACTTTCAAATGTTGCTTGGGGTGTGGGTTCAAGTCTCCCTTTGTCTATACCCAAAACACAACCATCTTCATCTTGTGCAAGGCGTTAACGATTGGCCGTTGCATATGTGACAATAGCCTATAGGCCTACTGAGAAGTATCAGCTGGGCACCACGCTGTTAGAGACTACACATTCAGGAGTCATAGAATCATGTGACCTCTCAATAGTACTCTTGCGCAGCGGCAATTTCATAGTCAATGAAGTTCTACTGAGACGTGATTATTGCTAGTTGAAAACTTTACCCAATACCCTGCCAGGATGACTTGAAATATAGTCAGCCATGGCAATTTTTGTTAGTCTCTCAGGAGACTTTACAACTGTGAAATGTAATACATTACAATGTGTAAAGCTATTCCCTTAGATTGACATGATACTTAAAGCATAATTAAAAATTGAAAATGTTGCCAGTATAAGGTGGTATCACAACTTTCAACCTTTGTAATGTGTTACTAGACAACTTTACAAATGCATCGGTGAAGACATTTCTTGGCAGGTGATGTATTCACCAGATTTGCCGTTTTTCTGATAACATTCCCATGTTATATTTATTGGACAGAGTAACTGGAAGGGCTCGTCCGGGATTTGAACCCGGGACCTCTCGCACCCGAAGCGAGAATCATACCCCTAGACCAACGAGCCTTGATTTTTATTGGCATCTTCCGTGTAACACAGCTGTTTGATGCACATGTGTCTTTCTTGGAGATGTCAGCAATGCAGCAGGTAATATAGATCATTTAGATATTTAATAGAATTAGTTCCAGACTGAAGAATGTGTGAACACAGCATTTTCCAACTATATAAGAAACAACCTTTGAACCAAGCTGCTGAGAACATTGAATGTTCAGAAAAGCTTTGGAAGGATGGGGACCTGGAGGGGCTCGTCCGGGATTTGAACCCGGGACCTCTCGCAACCTAAGCGAGAATCATACCCCTAGACCAACGAGCCCTGTTTTCATTGTAATATTTACTCTCACAAAGCTGTCTGATGCACTTGTGGCTTTCTTGAAGATGTCAGAGATGATGCAGGTAATGGAGATAGGAGGGTCAATTTAACCCATCAATCAACTTTCAGAAGATTGCAATTTGGCTTGGGTTGTGGGTTCAAGTTCCTCTTTGTGTTCACCCAAAATTGCTGAACAGGTGTGCTTACAGGTAACAGCGGTAGTCGTGGCCGAGCGGTTAAGGCGATGGACTAGAAATCCATTGGGGTCTCCCCGCGCAGGTTCGAGTCCTGCCGACTACGGAGCTTTATTGTTTGTGCAACAGGTACAAACGTTGGGTGTCACTTTGTAGTGTCATGTTGATGGCTTCCATTTAAAATTCATAGAATACTGCAGCTTTATGGTGCATAATATTGACAATGTCTGCTAGTCGTTGCTGAGTTTCTATTTTGTCTTCTTCCAGGCTACAACATATTTCTTTCCAACAGATGAACTAAGGCGAGGGATGGTGAAGTGCAGTGTCAACAGTAGGGCTCGTCCGGGATTTGAACCCGGGACCTCTCGCACCCAAAGCGAGAATCATACCCCTAGACCAACGAGCCTTGTTGTTATTTGGCATCTTCCATCTAACACAGCTGTTTGATGCACATGTGTCTTTCTTGAATATGTCAGCAATGCAGGTAATGGAGATATGAGTGTCAATTTAACCCATTAATGAACTTTCAAATGTTGCTTGGGGTGTGGGTTCAAGTCTCCCTTTGTCTATACCCAAAACACAACCATCTTCATCTTGTGCAAGGCGTTAACGATTGGCCGTTGCATATGTGACAATAGCCTATAGGCCTACTGAGAAGTATCAGCTGGGCACCACGCTGTTAGAGACTACACATTCAGGAGTCATAGAATCATGTGACCTCTCAATAGTACTCTTGCGCAGCGGCAATTTCATAGTCAATGAAGTTCTACTGAGACGTGATTATTGCTAGTTGAAAACTTTACCCAATACCCTGCCAGGATGACTTGAAATATAGTCAGCCATGGCAATTTTTGTTAGTCTCTCAGGAGACTTTACAACTGTGAAATGTAATACATTACAATGTGTAAAGCTATTCCCTTAGATTGACATGATACTTAAAGCATAATTAAAAATTGAAAATGTTGCCAGTATAAGGTGGTATCACAACTTTCAACCTTTGTAATGTGTTACTAGACAACTTTACAAATGCATCGGTGAAGACATTTCTTGGCAGGTGATGTATTCACCAGATTTGCCGTTTTTCTGATAACATTCCCATGTTATATTTATTGGACAGAGTAACTGGAAGGGCTCGTCCGGGATTTGAACCCGGGACCTCTCGCACCCGAAGCGAGAATCATACCCCTAGACCAACGAGCCTTGATTTTTATTGGCATCTTCCGTGTAACACAGCTGTTTGATGCACATGTGTCTTTCTTGGAGATGTCAGCAATGCAGCAGGTAATATAGATCATTTAGATATTTAATAGAATTAGTTCCAGACTGAAGAATGTGTGAACACAGCATTTTCCAACTATATAAGAAACAACCTTTGAACCAAGCTGCTGAGAACATTGAATGTTCAGAAAAGCTTTGGAAGGATGGGGACCTGGAGGGGCTCGTCCGGGATTTGAACCCGGGACCTCTCGCAACCTAAGCGAGAATCATACCCCTAGACCAACGAGCCCTGTTTTCATTGTAATATTTACTCTCACAAAGCTGTCTGATGCACTTGTGGCTTTCTTGAAGATGTCAGAGATGATGCAGGTAATGGAGATAGGAGGGTCAATTTAACCCATCAATCAACTTTCAGAAGATTGCAATTTGGCTTGGGTTGTGGGTTCAAGTTCCTCTTTGTGTTCACCCAAAATTGCTGAACAGGTGTGCTTACAGGTAACAGCGGTAGTCGTGGCCGAGCGGTTAAGGCGATGGACTAGAAATCCATTGGGGTCTCCCCGCGCAGGTTCGAGTCCTGCCGACTACGGAGCTTTATTGTTTGTGCAACAGGTACAAACGTTGGGTGTCACTTTGTAGTGTCATGTTGATGGCTTCCATTTAAAATTCATAGAATACTGCAGCTTTATGGTGCATAATATTGACAATGTCTGCTAGTCGTTGCTGAGTTTCTATTTTGTCTTCTTCCAGGCTACAACATATTTCTTTCCAACAGATGAACTAAGGCGAGGGATGGTGAAGTGCAGTGTCAACAGTAGGGCTCGTCCGGGATTTGAACCCGGGACCTCTCGCACCCAAAGCGAGAATCATACCCCTAGACCAACGAGCCTTGTTGTTATTTGGCATCTTCCATCTAACACAGCTGTTTGATGCACATGTGTCTTTCTTGAATATGTCAGCAATGCAGGTAATGGAGATATGAGTGTCAATTTAACCCATTAATGAACTTTCAAATGTTGCTTGGGGTGTGGGTTCAAGTCTCCCTTTGTCTATACCCAAAACACAACCATCTTCATCTTGTGCAAGGCGTTAACGATTGGCCGTTGCATATGTGACAATAGCCTATAGGCCTACTGAGAAGTATCAGCTGGGCACCACGCTGTTAGAGACTACACATTCAGGAGTCATAGAATCATGTGACCTCTCAATAGTACTCTTGCGCAGCGGCAATTTCATAGTCAATGAAGTTCTACTGAGACGTGATTATTGCTAGTTGAAAACTTTACCCAATACCCCGCCAGGATGACTTGAAATATAGTCAGCCATGGCAATTTTTGTTAGTCTCTCAGGAGACTTTACAACTGTGAAATGTAATACATTACAATGTGTAAAGCTATTCCCTTAGATTGACATGATACTTAAAGCATAATTAAAAATTGAAAATGTTGCCAGTATAAGGTGGTATCACAACTTTCAACCTTTGTAATGTGTTACTAGACAACTTTACAAATGCATCGGTGAAGACATTTCTTGGCAGGTGATGTATTCACCAGATTTGCCGTTTTTCTGATAACATTCCCATGTTATATTTATTGGACAGAGTAACTGGAAGGGCTCGTCCGGGATTTGAACCCGGGACCTCTCGCACCCGAAGCGAGAATCATACCCCTAGACCAACGAGCCTTGATTTTTATTGGCATCTTCCGTGTAACACAGCTGTTTGATGCACATGTGTCTTTCTTGGAGATGTCAGCAATGCAGCAGGTAATATAGATCATTTAGATATTTAATAGAATTAGTTCCAGACTGAAGAATGTGTGAACACAGCATTTTCCAACTATATAAGAAACAACCTTTGAACCAAGCTGCTGAGAACATTGAATGTTCAGAAACGCTTTGGAAGGATGGGGACCTGGAGGGGCTCGTCCGGGATTTGAACCCGGGACCTCTCGCAACCTAAGCGAGAATCATACCCCTAGACCAACGAGCCCTGTTTTCATTGTAATATTTACTCTCACAAAGCTGTCTGATGCACTTGTGGCTTTCTTGAAGATGTCAGAGATGATGCAGGTAATGGAGATAGGAGGGTCAATTTAACCCATCAATCAACTTTCAGAAGATTGCAATTTGGCTTGGGTTGTGGGTTCAAGTTCCTCTTTGTGTTCACCCAAAATTGCTGAACAGGTGTGCTTACAGGTAACAGCGGTAGTCGTGGCCGAGCGGTTAAGGCGATGGACTAGAAATCCATTGGGGTCTCCCCGCGCAGGTTCGAGTCCTGCCGACTACGGAGCTTTATTGTTTGTGCAACAGGTACAAACGTTGGGTGTCACTTTGTAGTGTCATGTTGATGGCTTCCATTTAAAATTCATAGAATACTGCAGCTTTATGGTGCATAATATTGACAATGTCTGCTAGTCGTTGCTGAGTTTCTATTTTGTCTTCTTCCAGGCTACAACATATTTCTTTCCAACAGATGAACTAAGGCGAGGGATGGTGAAGTGCAGTGTCAACAGTAGGGCTCGTCCGGGATTTGAACCTGGGACCTCTCGCACCCAAAGCGAGAATCATACCCCTAGACCAACGAGCCTTGTTATTATTTGGCATCTTCCATCTAACACAGCTGTTTGATGCACATGTGTCTTTCTTGAATATGTCAGCAATGCAGGTAATGGAGATATGAGTGTCAATTTAACCCATTAATCAACTTTCAAATGTTGCTTGGGGTGTGGGTTCAAGTCTCCCTTTGTCTATACCCAAAACACAACCATCTTCATCTTGTGCAAGGCGTTAACGATTGGCCGTTGCATATGTGACAATAGCCTATAGGCCTACTGAGAAGTATCAGCTGGGCACCACGCTGTTAGAGACTACACATTCAGGAGTCATAGAATCATGTGACCTCTCAATAGTACTCTTGCGCAGCGGCAATTTCATAGTCAATGAAGTTCTACTGAGACGTGATTATTGCTAGTTGAAAACTTTACCCAATACCCCGCCAGGATGACTTGAAATATAGTCAGCCATGGCAATTTTTGTTAGTCTCTCAGGAGACTTTACAACTGTGAAATGTAATACATTACAATGTGTAAAGCTATTCCCTTAGATTGACATGATACTTAAAGCATAATTAAAAATTGAAAATGTTGCCAGTATAAGGTGGTATCACAACTTTCAACCTTTGTAATGTGTTACTAGACAACTTTACAAATGCATCGGTGAAGACATTTCTTGGCAGGTGATGTATTCACCAGATTTGCCGTTTTTCTGATAACATTCCCATGTTATATTTATTGGACAGAGTAACTGGAAGGGCTCGTCCGGGATTTGAACCCGGGACCTCTCACACCCGAAGCGAGAATCATACCCCTAGACCAACGAGCCTTGATTTTTATTGGCATCTTCCGTGTAACACAGCTGTTTGATGCACATGTGTCTTTCTTGGAGATGTCAGCAATGCAGCAGGTAATATAGATCATTTAGATATTTAATAGAATTAGTTCCAGACTGAAGAATGTGTGAACACAGCATTTTCCAACTATGTAAGAAACAACCTTTGAACCAAGCTGCTGAGAACATTGAATGTTCAGAAACGCTTTGGAAGGATGGGGACCTGGAGGGGCTCGTCCGGGATTTGAACCCGGGACCTCTCACACCCTAAGCGAGAATCACACCCCTAGACCAACGAGCGCTGTTTTCATTGTAATATTTACTCTCACAAAGCTGTCTGATGCACTTGTGGCTTTCTTGAAGATGTCAGAGATGATGCAGGTAATGGAGATAGGAGGGTCAATTTAACCCATCAATCAACTTTCAGAAGATTGCAATTTGGCTTGGGTTGTGGGTTCAAGTTCCTCTTTGTGTTCACCCAAAATTGCTGAACAGGTGTGCTTACAGGTAACAGCGGTAGTCGTGGCCGAGCGGTTAAGGCGATGGACTAGAAATCCATTGGGGTCTCCCCGCGCAGGTTCGAGTCCTGCCGACTACGGAGCTTTATTGTTTGTGCAACAGGTACAAACGTTGGGTGTCACTTTGTAGTGTCATGTTGATGGCTTCCATTTAAAATTCATAGAAAACTGCAGCTTTATGGTGCATAATATTGACAATGTCTGCTAGTCGTTGCTGAGTTTCTATTTTGTCTTCTTCCAGGCTACAACATATTTCTTTCCAACAGATGAACTAAGGCGAGGGATGGTGAAGTGCAGTGTCAACAGTAGGGCTCGTCCGGGATTTGAACCCGGGACCTCTCGCACCCAAAGCGAGAATCATACCCCTAGACCAACGAGCCTTGTTTTTATTTGGCATCTTCCATCTAACACAGCTGTTTGATGCACATGTGTCTTTCTTGAATATGTCAGCAATGCAGGTAATGGAGATATGAGTGTCAATTTAACCCATTAATGAACTTTCAAATGTTGCTTGGGGTGTGGGTTCAAGTCTCCCTTTGTCTATACCCAAAACACAACCATCTTCATCTTGTGCAAGGCGTTAACGATTGGCCGTTGCATATGTGACAATAGCCTATAGGCCTACTGAGAAGTATCAGCTGGGCACCACGCTGTTAGAGACTACACATTCAGGAGTCATAGAATCATGTGACCTCTCAATAGTACTCTTGCGCAGCGGCAATTTCATAGTCAATGAAGTTCTACTGAGACGTGATTATTGCTAGTTGAAAACTTTACCCAATACCCCGCCAGGATGACTTGAAATATAGTCAGCCATGGCAATTTTTGTTAGTCTCTCAGGAGACTTTACAACTGTGAAATGTAATACATTACAATGTGTAAAGCTATTCCCTTAGATTGACATGATACTTAAAGCATAATTAAAAATTGAAAATGTTGCCAGTATAAGGTGGTATCACAACTTTCAACCTTTGTAATGTGTTACTAGACAACTTTACAAATGCATCGGTGAAGACATTTCTTGGCAGGTGATGTATTCACCAGATTTGCCGTTTTTCTGATAACATTCCCATGTTATATTTATTGGACAGAGTAACTGGAAGGGCTCGTCCGGGATTTGAACCCGGGACCTCTCGCACCCGAAGCGAGAATCATACCCCTAGACCAACGAGCCTTGATTTTTATTGGCATCTTCCGTGTAACACAGCTGTTTGATGCACATGTGTCTTTCTTGGAGATGTCAGCAATGCAGCAGGTAATATAGATCATTTAGATATTTAATAGAATTAGTTCCAGACTGAAGAATGTGTGAACACAGCATTTTCCAACTATATAAGAAACAACCTTTGAACCAAGCTGCTGAGAACATTGAATGTTCAGAAACGCTTTGGAAGGATGGGGACCTGGAGGGGCTCGTCCGGGATTTGAACCCGGGACCTCTCGCAACCTAAGCGAGAATCATACCCCTAGACCAACGAGCCCTGTTTTCATTGTAATATTTACTCTCACAAAGCTGTCTGATGCACTTGTGGCTTTCTTGAAGATGTCAGAGATGATGCAGGTAATGGAGATAGGAGGGTCAATTTAACCCATCAATCAACTTTCAGAAGATTGCAATTTGGCTTGGGTTGTGGGTTCAAGTTCCTCTTTGTGTTCACCCAAAATTGCTGAACAGGTGTGCTTACAGGTAACAGCGGTAGTCGTGGCCGAGCGGTTAAGGCGATGGACTAGAAATCCATTGGGGTCTCCCCGTGCAGGTTCGAGTCCTGCCGACTACGGAGCTTTATTGTTTGTGCAACAGGTACAAACGTTGGGTGTCACTTTGTAGTGTCATGTTGATGGCTTCCATTTAAAATTCATAGAATACTGCAGCTTTATGGTGCATAATATTGACAATGTCTGCTAGTCGTTGCTGAGTTTCTATTTTGTCTTCTTCCAGGCTACAACATATTTCTTTCCAACAGATGAACTAAGGCGAGGGATGGTGAAGTGCAGTGTCAACAGTAGGGCTCGTCCGGGATTTGAACCTGGGACCTCTCGCACCCAAAGCGAGAATCATACCCCTAGAACAACGAGCCTTGTTATTATTTGGCATCTTCCATCTAACACAGCTGTTTGATGCACATGTGTCTTTCTTGAATATGTCAGCAATGCAGGTAATGGAGATATGAGTGTCAATTTAACCCATTAATCAACTTTCAAATGTTGCTTGGGGTGTGGGTTCAAGTCTCCCTTTGTCTATACCCAAAACACAACCATCTTCATCTTGTGCAAGGCGTTAACGATTGGCCGTTGCATATGTGACAATAGCCTATAGGCCTACTGAGAAGTATCAGCTGGGCACCACGCTGTTAGAGACTACACATTCAGGAGTCATAGAATCATGTGACCTCTCAATAGTACTCTTGCGCAGCGGCAATTTCATAGTCAATGAAGTTCTACTGAGACGTGATTATTGCTAGTTGAAAACTTTACCCAATACCCCGCCAGGATGACTTGAAATATAGTCAGCCATGGCAATTTTTGTTAGTCTCTCAGGAGACTTTACAACTGTGAAATGTAATACATTACAATGTGTAAAGCTATTCCCTTAGATTGACATGATACTTAAAGCATAATTAAAAATTGAAAATGTTGCCAGTATAAGGTGGTATCACAACTTTCAACCTTTGTAATGTGTTACTAGACAACTTTACAAATGCATCGGTGAAGACATTTCTTGGCAGGTGATGTATTCACCAGATTTGCCGTTTTTCTGATAACATTCCCATGTTATATTTATTGGACAGAGTAACTGGAAGGGCTCGTCCGGGATTTGAACCCGGGACCTCTCACACCCGAAGCGAGAATCATACCCCTAGACCAACGAGCCTTGATTTTTATTGGCATCTTCCGTGTAACACAGCTGTTTGATGCACATGTGTCTTTCTTGGAGATGTCAGCAATGCAGCAGGTAATATAGATCATTTAGATATTTAATAGAATTAGTTCCAGACTGAAGAATGTGTGAACACAGCATTTTCCAACTATGTAAGAAACAACCTTTGAACCAAGCTGCTGAGAACATTGAATGTTCAGAAACGCTTTGGAAGGATGGGGACCTGGAGGGGCTCGTCCGGGATTTGAACCCGGGACCTCTCACACCCTAAGCGAGAATCACACCCCTAGACCAACGAGCGCTGTTTTCATTGTAATATTTACTCTCACAAAGCTGTCTGATGCACTTGTGGCTTTCTTGAAGATGTCAGAGATGATGCAGGTAATGGAGATAGGAGGGTCAATTTAACCCATCAATCAACTTTCAGAAGATTGCAATTTGGCTTGGGTTGTGGGTTCAAGTTCCTCTTTGTGTTCACCCAAAATTGCTGAACAGGTGTGCTTACAGGTAACAGCGGTAGTCGTGGCCGAGCGGTTAAGGCGATGGACTAGAAATCCATTGGGGTCTCCCCGCGCAGGTTCGAGTCCTGCCGACTACGGAGCTTTATTGTTTGTGCAACAGGTACAAACGTTGGGTGTCACTTTGTAGTGTCATGTTGATGGCTTCCATTTAAAATTCATAGAAAACTGCAGCTTTATGGTGCATAATATTGACAATGTCTGCTAGTCGTTGCTGAGTTTCTATTTTGTCTTCTTCCAGGCTACAACATATTTCTTTCCAACAGATGAACTAAGGCGAGGGATGGTGAAGTGCAGTGTCAACAGTAGGGCTCGTCCGGGATTTGAACCCGGGACCTCTCGCACCCAAAGCGAGAATCATACCCCTAGACCAACGAGCCTTGTTTTTATTTGGCATCTTCCATCTAACACAGCTGTTTGATGCACATGTGTCTTTCTTGAATATGTCAGCAATGCAGGTAATGGAGATATGAGTGTCAATTTAACCCATTAATGAACTTTCAAATGTTGCTTGGGGTGTGGGTTCAAGTCTCCCTTTGTCTATACCCAAAACACAACCATCTTCATCTTGTGCAAGGCG
>NC_139697.1:54306133-54308633 GCF_964188405.1 Protomyctophum parallelum
GGCATCTTCCATCTAACACAGCTGTTTGATGCACATGTGTCTTTCTTGAATATGTCAGCAATGCAGGTAATGGAGATATGAGTGTCAATTTAACCCATTAATGAACTTTCAAATGTTGCTTGGGGTGTGGGTTCAAGTCTCCCTTTGTCTATACCCAAAACACAACCATCTTCATCTTGTGCAAGGCGTTAACGATTGGCCGTTGCATATGTGACAATAGCCTATAGGCCTACTGAGAAGTATCAGCTGGGCACCACGCTGTTAGAGACTACACATTCAGGAGTCATAGAATCATGTGACCTCTCAATAGTACTCTTGCGCAGCGGCAATTTCATAGTCAATGAAGTTCTACTGAGATGTGATTATTGCTAGTTGAAAACTTTACCCAATACCCCGCCAGGATGACTTGAAATATAGTCAGCCATGGCAATTTTTGTTAGTCTCTCAGGAGACTTTACAACTGTGAAATGTAATACATTACAATGTGTAAAGCTATTCCCTTAGATTGACATGATACTTAAAGCATAATTAAAAATTGAAAATGTTGCCAGTATAAGGTGGTATCACAACTTTCAACCTTTGTAATGTGTTACTAGACAACTTTACAAATGCATCGGTGAAGACATTTCTTGGCAGGTGATGTATTCACCAGATTTGCCGTTTTTCTGATAACATTCCCATGTTATATTTATTGGACAGAGTAACTGGAAGGGCTCGTCCGGGATTTGAACCCGGGACCTCTCGCACCCGAAGCGAGAATCATACCCCTAGACCAACGAGCCTTGATTTTTATTGGCATCTTCCGTGTAACACAGCTGTTTGATGCACATGTGTCTTTCTTGGAGATGTCAGCAATGCAGCAGGTAATATAGATCATTTAGATATTTAATAGAATTAGTTCCAGACTGAAGAATGTGTGAACACAGCATTTTCCAACTATGTAAGAAACAACCTTTGAACCAAGCTGCTGAGAACATTGAATGTTCAGAAACGCTTTGGAAGGATGGGGACCTGGAGGGGCTCGTCCGGGATTTGAACCCGGGACCTCTCGCACCCTAAGCGAGAATCACACCCCTAGACCAACGAGCGCTGTTTTCATTGTAATATTTACTCTCACAAAGCTGTCTGATGCACTTGTGGCTTTCTTGAAGATGTCAGAGATGATGCAGGTAATGGAGATAGGAGGGTCAATTTAACCCATCAATCAACTTTCAGAAGATTGCAATTTGGCTTGGGTTGTGGGTTCAAGTTCCTCTTTGTGTTCACCCAAAATTGCTGAACAGGTGTGCTTACAGGTAACAGTGGTAGTCGTGGCCGAGCGGTTAAGGCGATGGACTAGAAATCCATTGGGGTCTCCCCGCGCAGGTTCGAGTCCTGCCGACTACGGAGCTTTATTGTTTGTGCAACAGGTACAAACGTTGGGTGTCACTTTGTAGTGTCATGTTGATGGCTTCCATTTAAAATTCATAGAAAACTGCAGCTTTATGGTGCATAATATTGACAATGTCTGCTAGTCGTTGCTGAGTTTCTATTTTGTCTTCTTCCAGGCTACAACATATTTCTTTCCAACAGATGAACTAAGGCGAGGGATGGTGAAGTGCAGTGTCAACAGTAGGGCTCGTCCGGGATTTGAACCCGGGACCTCTCGCACCCAAAGCGAGAATCATACCCCTAGACCAACGAGCCTTGTTTTTATTTGGCATCTTCCATCTAACACAGCTGTTTGATGCACATGTGTCTTTCTTGAATATGTCAGCAATGCAGGTAATGGAGATATGAGTGTCAATTTAACCCATTAATGAACTTTCAAATGTTGCTTGGGGTGTGGGTTCAAGTCTCCCTTTGTCTATACCCAAAACACAACCATCTTCATCTTGTGCAAGGCGTTAACGATTGGCCGTTGCATATGTGACAATAGCCTATAGGCCTACTGAGAAGTATCAGCTGGGCACCACGCTGTTAGAGACTACACATTCAGGAGTCATAGAATCATGTGACCTCTCAATAGTACTCTTGCGCAGCGGCAATTTCATAGTCAATGAAGTTCTACTGAGACGTGATTATTGCTAGTTGAAAACTTTACCCAATACCCCGCCAGGATGACTTGAAATATAGTCAGCCATGGCAATTTTTGTTAGTCTCTCAGGAGACTTTACAACTGTGAAATGTAATACATTACAATGTGTAAAGCTATTCCCTTAGATTGACATGATACTTAAAGCATAATTAAAAATTGAAAATGTTGCCAGTATAAGGTGGTATCACAACTTTCAACCTTTGTAATGTGTTACTAGACAACTTTACAAATGCATCGGTGAAGACATTTCTTGGCAGGTGATGTATTCACCAGATTTGCCGTTTTTCTGATAACATTCCCATGTTATATTTATTGGACAGAGTAACTGGAAGGGCTCGTCCGGGATTTGAACCCGGGACCTCTCGCACCCGAAGCGAGAATCATACCCCTAGACCAACGAGCCTTGATTTTTATTGGCATCTT
>NC_139697.1:54318633-54323633 GCF_964188405.1 Protomyctophum parallelum
ATGCATCGGTGAAGACATTTCTTGGCAGGTGATGTATTCACCAGATTTGCCGTTTTTCTGATAACATTCCCATGTTATATTTATTGGACAGAGTAACCGGAAGGGCTCGTCCAGGATTTGAACCCGGGACCTCTCGCACCCGAAGCGAGAATCATACCCCTAGACCAACGAGCCTTGATTTTTATTGGCATCTTCCGTGTAACACAGCTGTTTGATGCACATGTGTCTTTCTTGGAGATGTCAGCAATGCAGCAGGTAATAGAGATAATTTAGATATTTAATAGAATTAGTTCCAGACTGAAGAATGTGTGAACACAGCATTTTCCAACTATGTAAGAAACAACCTTTGAACCAAGCTGCTGAGAACATTGAATGTTCAGAAACGCTTTGGAAGGATGGGGACCTGGAGGGGCTCGTCCGGGATTTGAACCCGGGACCTCTCGCACCCTAAGCGAGAATCATACCCCTAGACCAACGAGCCCTGTTTTCATTGTAATATTTACTCTCACAAAGCTGTCTGATGCACTTGTGGCTTTCTTGAAGATGTCAGAGATGATGCAGGTAATGGAGATAGGAGGGTCAATTTAACCCATCAATCAACTTTCAGAAGATTGCAATTTGGCTTGGGTTGTGGGTTCAAGTTCCTCTTTGTGTTCACCCAAAATTGCTGAACAGGTGTGCCTACAGGTAACAGCGGTAGTCGTGGCCGAGCGGTTAAGGCGATGGACTAGAAATCCATTGGGGTCTCCCCGCGCAGGTTCGAGTCCTGCCGACTACGGAGCTTTATTGTTTGTGCAACAGGTACAAACGTTGGGTGTCACTTTGTAGTGTCATGTTGATGGCTTCCATTTAAAATTCATAGAAAACTGCAGCTTTATGGTGCATAATATTGACAATGTCTGCTAGTCGTTGCTGAGTTTCTATTTTGTCTTCTTCCAGGTTACAACATATTTCTTTCCAACAGATGAACTAAGGCGAGGGATGGTGAACTGCAGTGTCAACAGTAGGGCTCGTCCGGGATTTGAACCCGGGACCTCTCGCACCCAAAGCGAGAATCATACCCCTAGACCAACGAGCCTTGTTATTATTTGGCATCTTCCATCTAACACAGCTGTTTGATGCACATGTGTCTTTCTTGAATATGTCAGCAATGCAGGTAATGGAGATATGAGTGTCAATTTAACCCATTAATGAACTTTCAAATGTTGCTTGGGGTGTGGGTTCAAGTCTCCCTTTGTCTATACCCAAAACACAACCATCTTCATCTTGTGCAAGGCGTTAACGATTGGCCGTTGCATATGTGACAATAGCCTATAGGCCTACTGAGAAGTATCAGCTGGGCACCACGCTGTTAGAGACTACACATTCAGGAGTCATAGAATCATGTGACCTCTCAATAGTACTCTTGCGCAGCGGCAATTTCATAGTCAATGAAGTTCTACTGAGACGTGATTATTGCTAGTTGAAAACTTTACCCAATACCCCGCCAGGATGACTTGAAATATAGTCAGCCATGGCAATTTTTGTTAGTCTCTCAGGAGACTTTACAACTGTGAAATGTAATACATTACAATGTGTAAAGCTATTCCCTTAAATTGACATGATACTTAAAGCATAATTAAAAATTGAAAATGTTGCCAGTATAAGGTGGTATCACAACTTTCAACCTTTGTAATGTGTTACTAGACAACTTTACAAATGCATCGGTGAAGACATTTCTTGGCAGGTGATGTATTCACCAGATTTGCCGTTTTTCTGATAACATTCCCTTGTTATATTTATTGGACAGAGTAACTGGAAGGGCTCGTCCGGGATTTGAACCCGGGACCTCTCGCACCCAAAGCGAGAATCATACCCCTAGACCAACGAGCCTTGATTTTTATTGGCATCTTCCGTGTAACACAGCTGTTTGATGCACATGTGTCTTTCTTGGAGATGTCAGCAATGCAGCAGGTAATATAGATCATTTAGATATTTAATAGAATTAGTTCCAGACTGAAGAATGTGTGAACACAGCATTTTCCAACTATATAAGAAACAACCTTTGAACCAAGCTGCTGAGAACATTGAATGTTCAGAAACGCTTTGGAAGGATGGGGACCTGGAGGGGCTCGTCCGGGATTTGAACCCGGGACCTCTCGCACCCTAAGCAAGAATCATACCCCTAGACCAACTAGCCCTGTTTTCATTGTAATATTTACTCTCACAAAGCTGTCTGATGCACTTGTGGCTTTCTTGAAGATGTCAGAGATGATGCAGGTAATGGAGATAGGAGGGTCAATTTAACCCATCAATCAACTTTCAGAAGATTGCAATTTGGCTTGGGTTGTGGGTTCAAGTTCCTCTTTGTGTTCACCCAAAATTGCTGAACAGGTGTGCTTACAGGTAACAGCGGTAGTCGTGGCCGAGCGGTTAAGGCGATGGACTAGAAATCCATTGGGGTCTCCCCGCGCAGGTTCGAGTCCTGCCGACTACGGAGCTTTATTGTTTGTGCAACAGGTACAAACGTTGGGTGTCACTTTGTAGTGTCATGTTGATGGCTTATATTTAAAATTCATAGAATACTGCAGCTTTATGGTGCATAATATTGACAATGTCTGCTAGTCGTTGCTGAGTTTCTATTTTGTCTTCTTCCAGGCTACAACATATTTCTTTCCAACAGATGAACTAAGGCGAGGGATGGTGAAGTGCAGTGTCAACAGTAGGGCTCGTCCGGGATTTGAACCCGGGACCTCTCGCACCCAAAGCGAGAATCATACCCCTAGACCAACGAGCCTTGTTATTATTTGGCATCTTCCATCTAACACAGCTGTTTGATGCACATGTGTCTTTCTTGAATATGTCAGCAATGCAGGTAATGGAGATATGAGTGTCAATTTAACCCATTAATCAACTTTAAAATGTTGCTTGGGGTGTGGGTTCAAGTCTCCCTTTGTCTATACCCAAAACACAACCATCTTCATCTTGTGCAAGGCGTTAACGATTGGCCGTTGCATATGTGACAATAGCCTATAGACCGATTCCGTACCGGTTTCATGGTCGCAGCCTACGTATTTCCTGTAGGCGGACTCGACATAGCTGCGGGAGTAAAACCCTCACCAGACGCACCTCTTCCACTACAGTGAACGGCAGAGTGACTGATGTTAGTTTGCCTCAAACTTTACTCCTTTACCTGCTTTTTTACTAACACTAACATTACAAAGATGCCCAGAACATCGAGATGAACCTGTGTAGTTTATGGCTGCTCCAACAGTAGTGGCAACATAACAAATAAAATAAAACGGAATGTCTAATATCCACCGCGATGGCTGAGACCAGAGCCATTGAGTAATGGTTGAGACAAAGCAGTGAAGAATCCTGCAAGATACATAATTTCAGTCTTACCCAATACCCAATCTTTCTGTTTTATGAACACAAGGCTGCTGTATTTTATACCTCATACTAAGCATTTAAAGTATGAGGTATAAAGTACAGCAGCCTTGTGTTAATAAAACAGAAATATTTGGTATTGGGTAAGACTGGCGTTATGTATCTTTCACTGCTTTGTCTCAACCATTGCTCAATGGCTCTGGTCCCCGCCAACGCGGTGGATATTAGACATTCCGTTTTTATTTTATTTGTTATGTTGCCACTACTGTTGGAGCAGCCATAAACTACACAGGTTCATCTCGATGTTCTGGGCATCTTTGTAATGTTAGTGTTAGTAAAAAAGCAGGTAAAGGAGTAAAGTTTGAGGCAAACTAACATCAGTCACTCTGCCGTTCACTGTAGTGGAAGAGGTGCGCCTGGTGAGGGTTTTACCCCCGCAGCTACGTCGAGTCCGCCTACAGGAAATACGTAGGCTGCGACCATGAAACCGGTACGGAATCGGTCTATAGGCCTACTGAGAAGTATCAGCTGGGCACCACGCTGTTAGAGACTACACATTCAGGAGTCATAGAATCATGTGACCTCTCAATAGTACTCTTGCGCAGCGGCAATTTCATAGTCAATGAAGTTCTACTGAGACGTGATTATTGCTAGTTGAAAACTTTACCCAATACCCCGCCAGGATGACTTGAAATATAGTCAGCCATGGCAATTTTTGTTAGTCTCTCAGGAGACTTTACAACTGTGAAATGTAATACATTACAATGTGTAAAGCTATTCCCTTAGATTGACATGATACTTAAAGCATAATTAAAAATTGAAAATGTTGCCAGTATAAGGTGGTATCACAACTTTCAACCTTTGTAATGTGTTACTAGACAACTTTACAAATGCATCGGTGAAGACATTTCTTGGCAGGTGATGTATTCACCAGATTTGCCGTTTTTCTGATAACATTCCCATGTTATATTTATTGGACAGAGTAACTGGAAGGGCTCGTCCGGGATTTGAACCCGGGACCTCTCGCACCCAAAGCGAGAATCATACCCCTAGACCAACGAGCCTTGATTTTTATTGGCATCTTCCGTGTAACACAGCTGTTTGATGCACATGTGTCTTTCTTGGAGATGTCAGCAATGCAGCAGGTAATATAGATCATTTAGATATTTAATAGAATTAGTTCCAGACTGAAGAATGTGTGAACACAGCATTTTCCAACTATATAAGAAACAACCTTTGAACCAAGCTGCTGAGAACATTGAATGTTCAGAAACGCTTTGGAAGGATGGGGACCTGGAGGGGCTCGTCCGGGATTTGAACCCGGGACCTCTCGCACCCTAAGCAAGAATCATACCCCTAGACCAACTAGCCCTGTTTTCATTGTAATATTTACTCTCACAAAGCTGTCTGATGCACTTGTGGCTTTCTTGAAGATGTCAGAGATGATGCAGGTAATGGAGATAGGAGGGTCAATTTAACCCATCAATCAACTTTCAGAAGATTGCAATTTGGCTTGGGTTGTGGGTTCAAGTTCCTCTTTGTGTTCACCCAAAATTGCTGAACAGGTGTGCTTACAGGTAACAGCGGTAGTCGTGGCCGAGCGGTTAAGGCGATGGACTAGAAATCCATTG